>NC_031990.1:52396322-52444124 GCF_001879085.1 Nicotiana attenuata | reverse complement strand
GACCACCCAGGCGGATACAGATGCGTTAACGCGGGGTTCGGCCCGTGTGGAGATGACGGCAGGTAGATCTAACTGCCGAATTCTGATCCCAGGAGAGTATAACCTGTTGTAACACAGCGAGCAGGCCGCAACGGATATGACCCTGCTATGTGCGGCCGCTGAGCGTGAAATGTTACAAGGGGTTAGCGACGGAACTATCCCGGAGGGTTGCCGGCGCGGCTTGCAGGTATTTTTCGATTTTCTTCATATACCGTAAAGATAAACTTTGATGCATGCCTGACTTGCCTTTCCTCCTTTTCCTTTTTTTTAGACTCTCATATTGGAGATAGAGATGGGCGGCGACGCAAAGGAAGGCCGCCACCTTTAACAAGGTGGTGAAGAAATATCGGCGGTGCCGTGTCAAGCATCAGGCGCTGGCGGACCTGCTCAAACAGGACCCGGAATTTCGGGTTTTCCGTGAGGGTTGGAAGCAGTCGGAGGCCCAGCTGAAGCGGAGGGTGGCCAAGTTGGAGCAGATCGACGAGCAGCTGATGACCGCCTGGCTCGGAACATGAGCTGGAGACTCTTCTCCAGTCTAAGGAAGAAGAGTTGGAGGTTGGCCGTGGGGTAGCGGCGAGAAGCTGCTTGATTTGCGGATCAAGGTTGCCGCTATGACCGCCGAACTCGATGCCAAGGCGGCTGAGATTGATGTCCTCAAACGGACTGGCTGCACAAGGCCTGATGAGGATGCGCATCGTGAGGCGCATGACATGTGGGTGTACGCCGAGGCCAGATTGGTCGTATTCGAGGATCTAACTTTTGACCAAACGGGAAAACGATATTATATAAAATAATCAAAAATAAAAACATCATTAAAAAGAGAAGTAACAAAAATAAAACCCAACCAGAACCAATAATCCAAAAAACTCAACAACAAAAAAAAAACACAAAAAACAAAAAAAAAAAAACATTAAAACAAGAAATCACCCACGCATAAAAACATGCCCACCAAACAAAAAAAAACCAAAAATCCCAACCACAGAAGCCTAGAAAGCCAAAAATGAAAATACTGAGCCAGAGTAGGTCCTCAAAGGAAAGGCAACGGCGCATAGTCCGTGTCGCACGTGCACTTGTGGGAGTAATAGAGTTCATGAATTCCACCAGACCGGGCGGGCTATAACTATCCGCAGAACGATCAACCGATCTAGAAAATCCTCGCGCCTCTTTGGATACAAATCTACTGCTGGGCCTATACAGCCAAAAACAAAACCAACCCACCACAGACAAAACCACTACCCAAATCACCCAAGCAGATCGGCGATGTACGAGGAGATGAGGCGAATCCGATGGGAGCGGTTAAACAGACCAATGGCGAAGGCACCGCTTAGGGACTTGTATTCCATTTTGTTCGTTTGTATTTGGAGACGTTAAGTAGCTGCTCTTTGATACATGTATTTTGCGGATGATATTAATGGAAGTATATTACTTTGCTTTATTATTCTCTCTTTCTTTCATGTACCTTCTTATTTTTGGCCTTTAATATGGTTGATGGCCATTATGCCATGTGCGTAACACTTCAGACTGTCGTCGGGTCGTTTTACCCTACCGCAAAAAAAAGTCGAATCAAGGTCGACCTGGATTTAGGCGCGCGATGGCCTTAGCCATAATATAATGACTCGGCCTAGCCATAGTTAGGCGACTGCGACTGTCGTCGAGTCGTTTACTTACCGTAGTCGAATCTAGGTCGACCGTTGGCGGCGATGGCCTTAGCCAAATATATACTTAGGAGTTGGCCATTCTTTCTAGCACTGTAGGCGGACATATCGTCGCGACTGTCGTCGAGTCGTTCTGATAAATTTACGGTCACCGTAAAGAAATCAGAAAAGTCCTTAGCCCGGCCTCTCCAAAGATATTAGCAAACAGTCACGGAATTTAGTTTCCATGATCCCAAATTTAAAATGACTGGTTGGCGGCGATGCCTAGCGAGAATCAATATAAAGGTCTATAACTGATGAGACCCGTATAGCCATGTTATAGGCGTATAAGACTATCAATCGAAACTTGTCGTCGAGTCGATTTAGCTCACCGTAAGATAATCCTGATATTCACCATCAATTCATGACTTTGATTACTAAGAGAGGAAGGAGCTACATGTGGCATCAACTGTCTTATTAGGAGACCTCACAGCGATTGGCAAATTCCAATAGGACATTATACACATGAATTCCTACGACCACAACATACTTGGTTCAGGATTACACCTATGCTGTCGTTGGGAACTTAAAATCCTTTTCATTATACACTGACGGAAAAATCAATGGCCGTCAGTGCCCTTTTATCCTACATTGGCCAGAGCACCTCTTGTAGACCAAGGTATGTTCATTACGATATGGTGAGATTTATGGCCGTAGCTTGCCGACATTCATTACATAAATATGAGAATAATAGGTCCAAAGTAGCCTTTACTGGATTACATTGGGAGAAGAAAAATGGCCGATGTTAGCCATTTCATACCTATTGGATTGACAAACCAAGAATAAAAGTAAAGCAAAAAAATAAGGTCGAGCCATTAACAGTACGGATGGAAGGAAAGACCATCCTTGAAAGCATCAAAACGTAAGACTCAGCCATTCGTAAACAAGAAGACAGATCGGCCGTACCTCCATACCCATTGGATAAGATATGGCCGCTAGCCACGAATGACAGATTAGAGCAGCTGATACAAGCCTATCAGCCGCAAAACTCTACCCATGCCGTGCTGAAGGTCGTAAGAGATCTAAGAGCATGACAGTCCATAGCAGTTTGCATATGAAAAACTATAGTTCTCCTCCCAAGACTGTCACCAATCTCAAGTAAAGCAAAAGACCTCCTCTGACCCTCGTTATAGAACACGTCCCCCGTAGTGAAACCCATATGAGCACAAAAACGAATCGCTGGTACACAAGGCAAAAAGAGTTACGACAAAATGGGAGACAGCTCAGTAAGAAGTGGAATAAGATGTATAGGAGTGTATCGCTGTTAGCCGTTAGGTTGGCCCATTAAGATCATCCTCGTCCGCTCGTACCTCGGCGCAATAGGCGTTGTGGATTTCCTCCCATGTGGTAGGGGGATATTTCATGAGGCGGCTCAGCAGCTTCCTGGTTGCCCTCGAACCATCTCTGCTTAGCCCGTTCTGGAAAGCGGCGACTGCCATACCTTCCGATACGTTTGGTAGACTCATCCTTACCCTGTTAAACCTTGCCAGGAAGTCCCTGAGTCCCTCTCCTGTGTTTTGCCTGACGGCGAAGATGTCGTTGACCCTGGCCTCCGCTTTCTTCGCGCCTGCGTGGGCTGTGACGAACTTATCTGCCATTTCCTCGAACGTTGATATTGCCTTAGCCGGTAGCTGAGAGTACCATGTTAAGGCCCCTCCTGTCAACGTCTCGCCAAACTTCTTCAGCAGTACCGACGGTACCTGTTCTTTCGATAGGTCGTTGCCCTTCACAGCGGTGACGTAGTGGATCAGATGATCCTCGGGATCTGTGGTTCCGTCATATACCCTCAAGTAGGGTGGCATCTTGAAGGTTTTTGGGGTGGAGTGAGGGGCAGCTTCTTCAGTGTATGCTTGTTCAACGAATCTTCCCACGTCGCGCTTTGGTAGCAACTTGGGAACACCGGGGATCTTGTCGATCCTCTCCTGATGTTCCTTCATCTGACCGCGGAGCGCCTTGTTTTCATTTTCCATTTCTTCCATCTTCTTTAGGATGGCCGTTAGCGTGCCATCGTTGGTCTGTGTCTCGATGGGTTTGTTATTTGCTAGTGTAACTTCCGGTTCACCCACGGCAGCAGTGGTACCTACCGTTGGTGTACATCCGATGTTACTTTGTGGTGACCTCTCAACCAAGCCACTTAGAGCGCTTGTTAGCCATCTTTCCAGTAGCTCTTTGACCGCTGAGGGTGCTTCTGTAACTGCAGATGTGGAAGCTCCTTTTTCGTGCAAGATCGTCAGACCTTCGGACGGGGAAGGTGAGATCTCTGCACCCGGTGTGATGCTAGGGGTTGTATTCAGGATGCCATCGTCACCGGCCTCGTTGAGAGGGCCAAGGAGATTGGTAGTGACACCCAATATAGCTTTCGATCTTGTGTTATTTTCGGCCATTTTCTGTTTTTTTTTTTTTGAAGTGTAGAGAGTGTTAGTTGGTTGATCTCTAGGTGGATACTATGGTTTTGATTCTCGAAATCCCCACATACGGCGCCAAATTGTTTGGCTCAAAAGTTAACAATATACTTTGTAAGCTAAAAAACAATCAAAAGTAGAAAAAGGGTAAATCGTAATCAAATATAATAATCCTAGAGATGCAAAGATGATAATATTGTTGTAGATCTAGTATTGCAAAGGGACAGTATGAACTCAATAAGATACGTACGTTTGAAGTAGAGATAGAGAGAGAAAGCCAGAAAAAATGAGAGAGTAGAGATAGAGAGAGAAAGCCAGAAAAAATGAGAGAGTTGTATTAGGTCAGATGCCCTCTTTACAATGTGAAGGTCTCCTTTATATAATAGGAGACCTTCCTCGAAAGAATCAAAAAGTTACAAAGATAGGTAACGTCTCCCTAGTGAAGACATTGAGTCCTAAACGATGTCGCTTTTGCCCCCACGGCCGAGTCGTACCCGCTACGTTGGCAGGCGTACACTCATTGGACGTACCCACTGGCGTAGAGATGCTCAGAGTCAAATTTGACCCTATACAAATATTACGTTATCCTTTTCGTCTATTTTGGACGAATTAAAAATTAGAGATACCGCCACATCCAAAACGGGACAAAGATATCACAAAGTAAACAAAATCCTTTGTTTTTTCTAGTGTTAAATTTCGTTTTAGATTTGCCTACTCCTTTGTTACATCGATAACAAAAGAAGAATCCTTAGTTTATCTACTTCCATTGTGATTTCTGAAGTCTTTTTGTTTCTCTTCTGGAATAATTGGTATGGCTGAAAATATTTTTTCAAGAAGATCCTTTGTGAAATTTGTTTCTAATGTTTGCTAACTTGAATTAAGAAAAGAAAATTTTCTAAATGACTTCTCACAATTACGAGTAAATATCATTTCTTTTACTAATATTCGATTTTTTAGATATTGTTGACAACTTTAATAAATATCATCAGAAGTTCAGAAGTCAGAACACTATCCTTGTCCTATATTACAAATTATACGTCGCTTTTTGTACTCAATCAATCATTTAAAATGATTTCCTAAGTAAACCATTTTTTTTAAAACTACTTTTCTTTGTACCAAATGCTTCCTTAGTCTTAGATTACCAGTAAGGCAAATTTGGCCGTCACATACATTTGCTTGAACTACAAAAGTACAACAGTATTTTGAACAAATTTAATCAACATTCTTCTTTTCATTTATACCTTGTTGAACTTTGTTTATTTATTACTTTCTCCATCCCATTAAAAATTCCTGCAATCATATGTGCAGCTATTAAGAGTGAGAACTCAGATTGAATAGATATCGAGTTAGTTGGACGATACATATTTTAAATGTGATAAAATTAGAATAGCTACCTGATAAAATAATTCTTGTTAATTGAACTATTAATCAAAGGGAGAGAAACTTGCCATACAAGAAAATAGGTCATTTTTATTTGGATCAAGTGGAATACGTTATTACTATAGTATATGCAAAATACACATATGGAATGAACTGTCTCAAAATGCCTGCCAGCTCTATCAATACCGTGGCTGTGATAAGTGGGGATTTTGACGATTTATTAGCGGCTTTTAGCTTTTGTTTTAGTCTAAAAGCATTGAATTATGTTCCCGAAACTGATGAAATGTGCTAAATTGCAGGAATGTTGGAAGTTGTACTCCCGAGATGAAATCGGACTAAAAAATGAGTAATCTAAACTCAAGGCAATAAAAGGCACAGAAGCTCACTAAGTGTGGACCTAAGGCTGGCAAACGGTCCGGGCCCGGTCCCAAACGGGCTTCGTGGTCCGGGCTTAAACGGATCCAGTCTTTGTGGGCCGGGCTTAAACGGACCCGGGCTTCATGGGCTTTTGGGTGTAACCAGACCGGGACCGTGTAGTAATGGTCCCGGGCTATGTGGGTTGGGCCCGGTCCCTAACGGGCCTAAATGGGCCTTGACTATTTTTTAAATATTTTTTATCTAAGGCAATTTCTTGTAAAGGGCTATTTATTTGTTTAAATTTTTTATCTAAGGCATTTTCTTGTAAATTATATTATATAATTGTGATTTAAAAATTTTTAATTCACATTTAAAACACAAAATATTGTAAAAAGATATTCAAAGGAATGCGTTATAATTTTATTATTATAACATTAAGAAAACATGGCCCAATCTTTCTTAGCTTCCACCCCCCCTTCCCAATGGAATGAGCACAACCAAGGTGCTAATACCACTATTGAGAAGAAAAAGAAACTCATCAAGATGTGCCAAAATACAAGTTACATATTAATTTTACATGGTATCTCTTACAAATTTCATAAACCCATCAAGGTTCGGAGGAATTTCCATTGGTGGTGGTGAAAAAGAAGCTTGTTCATCACCGCTTCCGGGCGAAGCTGCTTCCTCCGCAAGTTCAGCTAGCATTTCTTCATAAGCTTCGTCTACCTTTGGTTGTGATTCAGCAAGTCCCAAATTTCTTCGTTTCGAACGGATCCAATCTTTGAAAAGTACTGATTTTTCCAAGCTCTCCCTCATGGACGCTCTATAATCACCGAATTGTAGACTTGCTTGACTGAAAGCGCTCTCCGATGCCACTGTTGAAGCTTGAATGATTAAAATGTCTCGGGCCATCCTTGAAAGGACCGGAAGTGTTTTCTTTGCCCTTCCACCATTCCAAAATATTAAATGAGCCGTCGGGATTCTCATGCTCAAGTCCCAGTGACAAATAAACTTCAAGCTCATTTAGTTGTGAACAATCACTAGTGGTACAACCTTGAGAACCCCTGAACTCGGTCTAAGAAGTAAGTGCTCTTACTTCTGCAGTTCTTTTAGATGATTGAGAACTAGAAGAAGAAGGAGTTGGAATATCTGGTCTAGCATTATCTAGTGCAATTTGATAAGCACTATAAATAATTAGAGCATTTATTTTAAATAAGGCTTGTGCGTCCGAAAGTGTAGAGAACTCCTCAGGTGCAAGTGCTAAACCATTATAAATAGATCGATACCAATATTGAGGACCAGCTAATTTCATAGTAGGATTTAACAAGGCAACAATACCATAAATAGGGGGAATAGGAAAATAATATTTTTTAAATTTCTTTCTCATAGAATCAATAGCTACTTCATAAATTTCTCCACCCTCTGAAAATGAGCAAACAAATTTGCAAGATCTGCAAGATAAACTAAACAGTTCGAAATAGTAGGATAATATTGCCCAGAAAATTCATTTGTAGCAACATGAAAGCTTTCTAAAAAATCTACAAGCATTTTAACATTAGCCCAATCCGCATTTGTAAGGTGCTAATCATCATCACTTACATGAGCATTAAACGTTGAGTTTATGGGGTTTCTATATTCATATGCAACAACTAGACTTTCATACATGTAATTCAATCTAGTTGGACAAGCTTTAGGAACCTTTCTTTCTCTTAGGCCAAATTCATCGCATCTTTTAAAATATTCTCTAAGTCTACTTCTACGGTTTGAATAAAAAAGCCAGTTAAGAGCCATTTTAACCTTTTCAATTTCAATATTTAAAATTCTCATACCATCATCCACAATTAAATGGTAAATATGACAAATACATCTACATGAAAAATGTTACTAAATGCAGGATTTAGTGTAGTGGTAAGCAAGGCTACAGCATTAGTGTTACTAGTAGCATTATCCATTGAAATTGACATTATTTTATCACTATATCTGCAAATATCCGTAATAGTGCTAGAAATAAACTGCCCTGTCTGACGTGAATTAGTTATTCTATAAGCAATAATGCGCTTTTGCATTATCCAGTCCTCATCAATCCAATGACTTGTAACAGTAAGATAATCACAGTCATTACTACTTCTACCAATATCAGTGATAATAGCAACACGACTATTAATATGAGTAAATAAATAGCGCAAATATGTTCATATTCATGTTTATATTTATAAATATCACTCTTTACGGCTGTGCGAGGCCATCCTTTATAAGTAGGATTAAAAACTTTTCTGATATAATGCACAACGTGGGGGTTAGACGGAAAACTGTAGGGTAAGCACATAACAGTAACTATTTTTGCCAATTCTTCCCTATCTTTTCTTGGGTCATAATATAAAATACCACCGGTAACAGTGTTAATTCCCGGTTGAAATTGATTTGACCCGGTACTAGGGTCAGGCTGACTAGTTGGACTTGCCCCCCCTCCCGGCCGCAACTTTCATTTGAAAAAATTTAGCTTTATCTTGAGGGTGTATCATTATGTGTCTCCTCAAACTCCCCCCCCCCCCCCGTCAACATAGTTAAAGGCTAACTCTTTGCCACAAATTATATACTTAGCTTTATTTTTTCTCTTATTTGAATAAAAACTGGCCAAACAAGAGATGTTTCGGCCCGTTTAGAATGTTGTCTAGAAAAAGTAGGGGTAGTTACATGGGGGGTCAACCGGGGCATCATTTGGATTAGTTGGGTTAACTTGAGTAACAGGACTAGTGGCTGTATCATCATCCGGTTGCGTTTCATCTAAATCTATTTCCTGCTCATCTTCTTCATCTATAGTTGGATTACCATAAAGGTTGTGCATATATTCATCATCTAAGCGTTCACCACAACCAACATTATGCACATATTGACTCTCCGTAAATTGTAATAAAGTAATATCACTATCAAGAATAGGAGCAGGTGGAGGGCGGGTATGGGGTTTGGGTAGGGGAGGCCGGGGAATTAGAGGAGGAATAGATGGGCCACTAGATTCACCATTCTTGGGGTTTTCCTTATTTTTACTAAATATTTTTTTAAGGAATATGCCATCTTAATTATAATTATACAAAGTAATTTAATAAAACAAACAAAAATATAATACTAAAACTAAAGAGTTGGAACGAGTTTACTGAATTGACGAACGACTTGTTGAAATTAATTATCGTTGAAGACTTGAAGACTTGAATACTTCAATTCACCAACTTCACAATTTTTCACACAAGTTGCAACAACAAAGTAACCAATTTTAGAAGAAAATTAGAGAGATATTGAGAGAGATTGATGATTTGGTGAAGAAAAATGAAAGAATGAGGGGGTATTTATAGTTGAAAATAGGGAAAAAGTATAATTATAAAAAGTTTGGGGTTAAAACAAAGTTGAGGGGGTTAAATGGCTATTTTATAAATAGCCAACGACTATTTTTGTAGCCATAACGGCTATTTTTTAAAGGTGCAACAGTTAGATTTTTAAAAGAGAATTTTTTTTTTCAAATTTAGCCGTTGGGCCCGTTTAGGACCGTTTGGGACCGGTTGAACCGGCCCACTTAGGAACCAGTCCCGGGCCCAAACGGTCCCGGTCCTAACGAGCATATTCTTTGAACTGGCCCACTTGGGCCTCAAACCCCCTGGTCTCGGGCTTAAACGGGTAGGCCCATTTAGGCCCACTACCCATATGGGCTCGCAGGCCTGGGCCGGGGCCTAACCGGCCCACTTGCCACCCTTATGCGGACTGCAGAATTTCATCTGCGGCCCTCTAGGCAATAAAAAACATATAAGCTCACTAAGTGCGGACCGCAGAATTTCATCTGCGGCCGCAGATGATGCAGGGAAGCCCAACAGACTTTTGAGCATATTGCGGACTGCACATGAATTGTGTGGCCGCAAGAAATGGGCTAGGAACTAAGTTCAGAGAGTGTGCAAATTCCCAAGTTCCAAGTCCCTCAGAATTGCGGACCGCACAAGAATTGTGCGGCTGCAGAAGAAGTGCCTTGCTGCCGCAGAAGTACATGTGCGGACCGCAGAAGACCAAGTTGTGGCCGCAATGATAAATCTGCGGACCGAAGAAATGATGCCTCGCTGTCGCAATCAAGAATTGTGTGGCCGCAGAACCCCAGCTCCTGCAAGATGAAGAGTTCTGCGTACCACACATGGAATTGTGCGGCCGCAGAACCTCCCGAGGGGCATTTTTATCCAAAATTGTCAGCTTAGTATAAATAGAAGAGTTTCACGAAATTAGACCAAGTTTTGAATATTAAAAGTGTTGTAGCCGTTTCTCTTTGCTTCTTTAGGTAACTTTAGCTTATTTTGGTGATTTAACATTGGATTTCTATATTTTAATCTTTCAATATAAGTTTTATCATCTTTTCTTCTTTGTTTTCTTCTACACCCACTATGAGTAGCTAGATTTTTACTAGGGTTGCGACCTAACCTAGTGTGTAAACCTTATGGGTAATTAATTTTATGTTTTTTTATGAATGGGTGTTTATTATTTAGCTAGGTTCATGCTTCAATTGTAGAATTAATGGTTGCAAACATTGATTCATGCCTATTTGACTTAGTCTGTTCTTGAGAAAGAGGGACCTAGTCTAGGTTAACTTAGCTAAAAAGGAATTGGGTCAATTGATTGATTGATTAACCCAATTAAAGGGTTCAACTAAGAGATAGCAACAACTCGACTTGAGCTCTTATCAACCGTTTTGGTAGATACCCATTTGAACTTGAGAAAGCCAAATTGGGCAAAACCACTCTCTGAATGAGAGGTATTGAGTGGGCCACGTAGTGTTGTGTGCTATAATACACCACAGTCAATAAAACGGCATAAAAGTCTTTATCCCATTAGGCAAACACCTAGGTCATGGTCACAACCCTAGGGTTTTTTTATATTTTAGGAAAACACTCAAAAACAATCATCTGTAGTTTTATACCTTTAGATTTGAAATCATTAGCTTAATTTTAGAAGTAGAAATAATAACCTATTTATGGAAGTGCAATCTAGATACTTCACGTACTCATTCCGAATATATACCATTAACTCCCATCTTAGATCCCTGTGAATTCGATCCCGACTCCTTGTTGGGTTTTATTATTGTAAACAACCGTGTCATACCTCTTTAGAGGCGTGCATTTGGACGTGACCAATTTTTGGCGCCGTTGCAGGGGAGCTAAAAACGGTGTTAGCTATATATTTGGGTTTGTGTGTGGATAATCTTCTTTTCCTTCAGTGTTACTAATTTGTGTGAATCAATTGTAGGTACAATTATGGCGACAAATGAACTTGGAAACATGCCTTTGGGGGATGTAGACGTAGAGGATGACCAAGTTGAAGAGGTTCCTCTTGAACCTCAAGCAAATAGAAGAGGCCGAGCGCCGCAAGACAACATCCTAGTCCCACCCCCACCTCCACCAAGAGTGGCTCCTCACCGGGTGTTGCCGAATGAAGGGTACGCAAGTGCCACAGTCCGGCCCCGTAATAGGACGGCAACTTTCAAATTATTAATGTGATGCTCACATTGCTAAAGCAACGAGGTTTCTTCACCGGGGCTCCAAGTCAAAATGCATACAAACACTTGAAAGGGTTTGTGAACACTTGTAAGGGGAGAAAACAGACAAACGTCTCTGAGGATGCTTTAAGGATGAGGCTTTTTCCCTTCTATCTATGGGTGAAAACCTTAGATTGGTTGGAAAGATTGCCAAACCATTCCATTCGTACTTGGCATGAGTTGGCGGAGAAATTTATTGCCAAGTTCTTTTCTCCTAGGCATATGGCTACTCTTAGATACGAGATAATAACATTCAAGAAAGAGCCCAATGAAGAGCTACACGAGATTTGGGAGCGGTATAGGACAATGGTCAAAGAGTGCCCCAATAATGACATGACGGAGAATATGATTCAATAAATTTTCTATCGGGGGATTAATACGACCAATCAATGCATGGTGAATCAACTTGCCGATAGGAATTTCATGACAATGCCGTATGCGGAAGCTTATGAGATTTTAGATGAATGGGCAAAAAAATCATCGGCATGCTATCACGGGCAAACGTTCCACAAGGTGATCCAAACAAGATTCACCTCCATAAAGAATTGCATGACCATGGGCAAGCCATTGCCGAGTTCAATACTACCATGAACCAACTCGCTAAGGCGCAAATTCATCAAGTGCAAAATCCTAAGAAAGTCAATGCCATGGAACAATGAACATGATGATGAACAAAAGAAGAGTAAAGGGTCCGCAAGTGCAAAACCGAGTTGAGAATTATGTGCAAGAAGATAGTGGGTTTGATCAAAATGAATCTTACAATGAATAAGAGGAGGAGGTGCAATATGTGAACAACTACCAAGGGCAAAGAAACAACTCTCAAGGCCCGAATCAACAACAATGGCGACCTCAAGGTAATCAAGGTAATTGGATTTCTAACAACTAAGGTAATTGGAGTGATGGCAATAATCAAGGAAATTGGAGTGGTGGAAATAACCAAGGTATTTGGAGTGAAAAAAATCAAGGATATTGGGGAGGTAACAATCAAGGGGGATGGAACAATAATCAAGACAACCAGGGGTCGGGTTTTCAAAGGCCCCTGATGTGTCGACAACCGACCAACCCGCCTTCTTATCCTTCCCATGGTCCAAGTTCTTTCAACAATGAAATGGGGCATATTGAGAATATGTTCAAGCAAATGATGGAGAAGAATGCCGATTTCGATACCCAACTTTCCTCTCACAATACATCAATCCGTAACTTGGAAGTTCAAATGGGGAAAATATCTCAAGCTCTAAATACTCATCCTAAGGGGGCACTACCAAGTAACACGGTGGTGAACCCTAAGGATGGGAACAACACGGGACATGCCATTACCATTACTACAAGGAGTGGAAAAGGTGGGAATGCACCCACCTCAAGCCAAAGGCAACTTGTGGATGAAGAGCAAGTAGTTCAAGAAGAGGAGATCCCGAACAATGTTGAGCAATCCAATGATGAGGTTCGGATTGATATTAATGATAATGTGGAAGAGACTCAAGAGGAGGTGAACCCGTCTAGGGATCACATTATTGACATGTCGGAACCGGTAGTGCAAAAGGCCAAGGCACCATTGCCTAAGCCTCCACCTCTATACCCTCAAAGACTTGCAAAGCAAAATGGTGAAAACCAATTCAAGAAGTTTATCCAAATGACGAAGACTCTCTCAATTAATGTGCCATTAGTTGATGACTTAGAGCAAATGCCCGTCTATGCAAAGTTCATGAAGGATCTTGTGACAAAGAAGCGGTCAATGAATTTTGAAACTATCAAAATGACTCATCAAGTGAGTGCAATTGTGCATTCAGTGGCTCCCAAGTTGGAGGATCTCGGTGCTTTCACAATTCCTTGTACAATTGGAAGTTTCGAGTTTGCAAAAGCTCTTTGTGATCTTGGGCAAGTATAAATTTGATGCCCTATTCGGTTTTCAAGACATTGGGAATTGGGGAACCAAGGCCCACCTATATGAGATTGCAAATGGTCGATCATACTATGAAGAGACCTTTGGGAGTGATTGAGGATGTTTTGGTTCGTGTTGATAAATTCATTCTCCCCACGGATTTTGTCATTCTTTATTGTGAGGTTGATTATGAGGTACTAGTTATTCTTGTTAGACCTTTCTTTTCTACGGGGAAGGCTCTTTGTGATGTTGAAGCCAAAGAACTTACTTTCCGAGTTGGTGATGAAAAAGTGGTTTTCCATGTGTGCAAGTCCATGAGGCAACCTAATAGCAATGAGGTGTGCTCTTTCATGGACTTGGTGACTGATGTGATAGTAGATTAAACAAGTGTTGTGATAAATGTTGGTGATATGTTGGAGGCTGTCTTGCTCAACTTTGATGATGACGAGATGGATGGCTTCGTGGAATGTGTGAACTCTTTACAAAGAATGGGGTCGTACACATATGAGCCCCGCAAATTGTCCTTGGATCTTGAAAATAGGACAACTCATCCTACAAAGCCTTTAATTGAAGAGCCTCCTATCTCGGAGTTGAAGCCATTGCTCCACATCTTCGGTATGAATTTCTTGGCCCTTCTTCTACTTTACCGGTTATTCTTTCCTCTTGTTTGACTAGCGTGCAGGTAGATTCTACATTGGCGGTGCTACAAAACAGGAAGAAAGCTATTTACCGATTATTCTTTCCTTTTGTTCATACACAAGATTAACTTGGAGGAAGGTGCCAAACCATCTATTGAACATCAAAGGGGAATCAATGAGGCCATGCAAGAGGTTGTCAAAAAGGATATCATCAAGTGGTTGGATGTCGGGGTTGTCTACCCATTTCTGATAGTTCGTAAACTTTTCCGGCTCAATGTGTCCCAACAAAAGGGGGCATGACGATGGTCACTAAAGATAAGAATGAGTTTATTCCTACAATAATGGTGTCTGGGTGTAAAGTGTGTATGGACTATCGTCACAAGGAAGGATCATTTTCCACTTCCCTTCCTAGATCAAATGCTTGATAGATTGGCCGGTTGTGCTTTCTATTGTTTCCTTGATGGGTATCCCGGCTACAACCAAATTCTTATTGCTCCGGAAGATCAAGAGAAAACAACCTTTACATGTCCTTATGATACTTTCTCCTTCAAGCGGATGCCATTTGGTTTGTGTAATGCACCGACGACTTTTCAAAGGTCTATGATGGTGATCTTTACGGACATGGTGGAGGATTAACTTGAAGTCTTCATGGATGACTTCTCGGTGATCGGGAATTCCTTTGATGATTGCTTTGCAAACTTAGATAAAGTGTTGGCAAGATGTGAAGAAACAATTTGGTGCTAAATTGGGAGAAATGTCATTTCATGGTCGAGGAAGTCATTGTCCTTGGCCACAAGATCTCAAATAATGGAATTGAAGTCGACAAGGTAAAGATTGAGGTGATTTCTAAACTTCCACCTCCAACTTTGGTAAAGAGCGTGCAGAGTTTCTTAGGCCACGTGGGGTTTACCGATGTTTTCACCAAGGATTTCTCTAAAAAGGTAAACCCGTTGTGCAAGCTTTTGGAGAAAGATGCTAAGTTCCACTTCAATGATGATTGCATGAGAGCCTTTGGATTGTTAAAGTTCAAATTTACTACTACTCCCATTATCACCATTCCAAATTGGAGTGTTCCATTCGAGTTCATGTGAAATGCAAATGATGTAGCGATGGGGGCTATTTGGGGAAACGCATCAACAAGATTTTTCATCTGGTCTACTGTGCTAGTAAGACCATGAATAGTTCCCAAGTCAACTATACCGTTAGGGAGAAAGAGCCCCTTGCCATCGTGTTTGCTATTGAGAAGTTCCGCCCGTACTTGATGGGTGCAAAAGTGATTATCCACACGGATCATGCGACACTTCATTATCTTTTGAGCAAGAAAGATTCCAAAGCCCGGTTGATGAGATGGGTGCTTTTGTTGCAAGAGTTTGATATTGACATCCAAGATCGGAAAGGTAGTGAAAACTAAGTGGCGGACCACTTGTCTCGTTTGAAGGAGGAGGGTAGGCCGCATGATGGCCTTGAAATCAATGACTCCTTCCCCGACGAGCAACTCTTGGCTATTAGGTTCCATGGTTCGCGGATCTAGCAAATTTCCTTGTGAGTGGTATCATCCCGGACGAGTTCTTTTCAAACCAAAGGAAGAAGCTCAAACGGGATTGTCAAGACTATTATTGGGATGAACCGTACCTTTTCTGGATTTATACGGATGGGGTGACTAGAAGATGTGTACCGGAGGAGGAGCAATAAATTCTTGGGGCTTGTCATTCTTCGCCATATGGTGGTCACCATGGTGGAGCAAAAACGGCGGCCAAAGTGTTAAGTTGCAATTTCTATTGGCCCACGCTTTACAAAGAAGCAAGTGATCTAGTGAAACGATGTGATGAATGTCAAAGGGCCGGTAAAAACTCAAAGAAAAATGAAATTCCCCTCACCACCATTTTGGAAATTGGTATTTTGATGTGTGGGGTATTGGCTTCATGGGTCCTTTGTGAGTTCTTGTGGAAACACCTACATCTTGGTCGCGGTTGATTATGCATCCAAATGGGTTGAGGCCGTTGCTCTACCCAACAATGAGGCGAGGAGTGTGGTGGCGTTCTTAAAGAAGAATATTTTCACAAGGTTTGGTACTCCAGGGGCTATCATAAGCGATGGGGGGGGGGGTCACATTTTTGCAACAAAGCTTTCGACACCTTACTAACCAAGTATGGTGTCACTCATAAAGTCACAACTCCCTATCATCCACAAGCAAGCGGTCAAGTGGAAGTCTCCAACCGGGAGATAAAGAGTATTTTGTCCAAAATAGTGAATACTAACCGGACGGATTGGTCCAAGAAACTTGATGATGCTTTATGGGCTTATAGGACGACTTACAAAACACCTATCGGAATGTCTCCACATCGGTTGGTGTTCGGAAAAGCTTGTCATTTTCTGGTAGAACTTGAGCACAAAGCCATGTGGGCTCTAAAGAGGTTAATCTTTAGTGGGATGTCGCCGCTAACTTAAGGGTGGCACATATGAATGAGTTGGATGAGTTCCGGTACCATGCATACACAAGTTCGCCCTTATACAAAGAGAATATGAAATATCTTCATGACAAGTACATTTGGAACAAAGAGTTCAAAGAGGGTGATCTTGTGTTTGTTGTTCAACTCACGGTTGAGGATGTTTCCCAGGAAGTTAAAGTCTAAATAGAGTGGCCCGTTTGAAGTTGTGGGTGTGACACCCTTTGGTGAATTAGACTTGAAGAATAAAAATGATGAGGTATTCCGAGTCAATGGTCATCGAGTGAAGCACTATTTGGGAAAAGTTGGCGATGTCCACGTAGTGGCGGTGATTCATTTCAAGTGATGATAATCTGCATCGTGCCGCGTCGTTAAATCAAGCGCTTCTTGGGAGACAACCCAATCTTCATTTTCTTTTCTTTTCTTCTTTTGTAGTTAGGTGTTATTTTTGTGCTAACTGGATTTGAAGTGTGTGCAGGGTTGAGTGTGCCTTACAGGAAATGTGTCCAGAAAATTTGTCTAAGTGTTGAAAGAATTGCGGATCGCAATTGTATTGTGCGGACCGTACAAATATGGTTGCTGCAGCAAAATGTCCTCTGCGACTTCACAAATTGATGGGGGTAAATGACAACTCTCTACAGGTTGTTTGTCAAAGAAAAGGTCAATCTACGGCCGCAAGCCAAAATCTGCTGTCCGCACCAACTTTTGCGGCCGCACAGCAAATTCTGCGGACCGCACAACAAAAGGGCTTCTGAGCCCTCAGGTAACAGAGTGCGGACTGCAATAGGAATTCTGCGGCCGCACTCACTTCCCTTTCCTTAGGAAGACATCGGCAAGTATACATAGAATACCTGAGGCTACTGTTATACTTTTTACCTCTCTGAACATTCAAAAGTCTAAAAATTTCAAATCATCTGAATAATCATCTGTCATACATACTCAACATCTGTGATCACTCATTTGCACTACTTCATATTTGGTATGCCTCAATTACTTGTAGAATTTTTCAATTTTTAGTTTAATTTACAACTTGTTAGTTAGAGTTAGGCCATTTGTCAGTAGAATTTAATTACACAACCATGTAGGGTTAAAACTTAGTGGGTCAACTGGTACCTGCATAGGGGAAATGGGTAAATAGGTTTTCATGATTATACACTGCTACCATGTCAAATTTGTGCAAAAATTACAAACCCTAGAACTCTGATCGCTATTATTTTGAAATCTGCGGCTGCACAAGAAATTGTGCGGTCCGCAGAAGTTGATTCTAGGTAAGTTTAGTAACGCATGATTCTGCGGCCGCAATGAAAAATGTGCAGAACACAGAAAACCCATTGCGACCGTAGGACATTTCTTTCTCTGTTATCAGAGAGTTCTCAATTTGATAACTCACATGTGTGGCCGCATTAGAAAATGTACAGCCTGTAGAGAACTTGTTGCAGCCGCAAAACAACCAATTCTCTATTATTAGAGAGTTAGCATTTTGGTGGTGTCAGAGTTGTGGCCGTAATGAGAATCGTTCAGACCGTAATCCTATTCTGCGGCCGCAATGCCCTTTCGGCGACTGCAATAAGAATTGTGCGGACCACAATCCCTACCCTGCAATCATGTTCTAAACTGTGTGCTTACTGTGTCTCTGGTGTGTTTTTGTATGTTTACGCTTGAATTTTACAACTGACAACTGCTTTTGCTTGGTACAGACAATGGTTAGATCTCAAGGCAGAGGTGATACGAGGGGAGGGGAGAACCTTCTAGGGGTCGAGGCAAGAGTTCTCTACCCCTTGCCTTACATAGGATAATCACAAAGAAAGCTACAACCGGCCGAGGAGACATGTAGAGCCCTCCGAATCCAATTCTTATATCCCATCTAGGGAAGATTTGTAGGGCAACTCGGTTTAAGAGCAATTGACTGTCCAATCAAAGCCACCAGGACGGTATCAACTCAGGGATGAGTCGTCCACATCTTAAAACGCTTCTAAGGGTTCGAAAAGTGCTAATCAAGCTTCCGACCCCTCCTCTACACCTGTCCCTGAGGCACCAGATACTACTATTGATGACATCCTCGATGATGGTCGAGGGGAAGATGCTAGAGCTGCCTGCCTTGCAAGGTCGAAGAAGGAAGAGTTATGGGAAGACCGATTCGTTAGTTTGGCTGCTTTCTCTAGCTTCCGAGACTGGTGGCCAGTGAGGCCGCTCACTCTTGAGTGTCATTTCAATATGAAGGACTTATAAAAGTACAACCCTACAGCCTTGAGACAGTTTAGAAAGCGAAAAGGGTGGATTTGGTTCATCCAGAATGTGGTAGATTCAAAGGAGTATATTGTCCGGGAATTCTACGCCAATGTGGCGCACATCAAGAAAGGACAAAGGTTACAAAATTGAGGAACCTCAAGGTGCATTTTGACCAGCATACTTGAACACCTACTTGGGGTGATGTTTTATACTCCAATACCACACAAGGGTGGGGGGAGGGGGGTGATTTGTGTGGTACCCAATTTTCGCTTAACTTGATTATAGAAGGACCTGGTTCTTCTATGTGTTCCAACGACTACTGTTGCGGAATAATAAATACAGGAATATAAAGAACACAGAGATTTTACGTGGAAAACCCCTGGCTCACAAGGTGAAAAAACCACGACCTACCTTCCAGTAGGATTTTCCCAAACTATCCACTAAAATCACTGAGCCAAAAACTGTATTTACAAAAAACTCTTTTGTAAACCTAGGATTAACTCTAATCCCGTTGTGGCACACAACCTCAACTGTTGCGACAACTTCAAGTTAACTCTAACTTTAAAACTCTAAGTACCTAATACAATTGCTTCTAAATAAGCTAAAAGGTACAATGTAAAATCACCTACTATAATTGAACTAGAATAAAAGATAGACACTTGGAACTGGTTCTTCTATCTAATTCAATAGCTTCAGGTTTGCACACTTGAATCACACATAAATTGCTTGCAAAATTGCCTTGCTATTTTGCTCTCAATTCACGTTTAACTTCTGCTTATGTGCATTACCTGTAAAAGAGAACAACACTCATATTTATGGAGTTAGTAAAAAGAGATTGACTAGAATACTGATGCTACTCTTCCATGGTGGAAGAGTTCTATTTGATCTCATACTCTAACTCTATCCTTTTCCTAACCCGTGTTCTCTTTGAGTAAGGAGTCTTTCTCCTTATCCAATATGCAACCTTTTCGATCATGATCAGGAGATATTACTTCTGATAAGTTAGATTTATCTCCTTCACGTGCATCTCACATGTTTGAGTTGATCATAACTGTGCTTCACAAGATGGACCTGGTCCATGTATGAGTTCCTTTGTCAGTCTTCAAAACTTCACCTTTACTTGGAACAACATGGGGTTTGATGATGTAGAGCCCACACAGTACTTGGAGAAGTGTGCACTCAGGGAGGCAGCCCGTCCTTAGATACTAGCAGTTCCTGGGCCACCACCACCATAGATCATAGTAGGGGTTCCTATTTAGTGGAACACCCTGAACTTTGAGGCGAAGGGGTGGTAGACCTTTGTCTGCAGTAGACTAGACCCGTGCTAGAGACCTATTTTCCTATCTCGCGGGCAGTTCTTGTCGCTTCTGTCATGGCCGGGTACCCGATCAATATGGGTGCAGTGATGTCGGCCAGTAGTTCTGTGATTGAGAGGCAATCTGAATCATCTTATCCGTATCCCAACACTATCACTGAAAATATCACGAATACGGGGGTAGGGATTATGATGCGAAGGTGCGGCCGAAGAAGCTGTTCTCATGGTACTCTCTGATGGACACTACGAACCCATTGAAGAAGGCCCACCACTGCGGGCCAGTCTGACGAGCTAGTTGTGGTAGTTGCTGAGATAGTTGAGGGTCCATCTACTTCAGCCGAGCCTTCCTCCTCAGTGCCGCATCGATGCCTCCACCACCATCTTCAGTTCCCACTGCTATTCCTACCACAAATTCCACCTCGGCTTTGAAGTCGGTGTCTATGCCTACTACTCCACTTTCTGCACTACGAGTCTCTCATAGACTGGCGAGCCTCAACAACTGGATGCAGACAGCCATTGCAAAGCTGTCTGACATATCCAGTACTATTGCAGTGCAGTCATCCATACCGGCATCCCAGATTCCTCCCACAGTGGAAGAGACATTGAAGAAGCTCTTGGAGAACCAGACCACCATAATGAACACTCTGGTACAACATGGAGCAGTGATTGATGAGGTAGGAAAGGAAGTAAAGAAAATGAGAAAGTCCCAGGCTTCTAAGAAGTCAGATGACAAGCTCCGGAGAGAGGTGACCAAGATTGCAGCAGTTGGAGTCTTCCATTTGACATGCTGATGGATCCAACCCTTACAACACCATTAGCTCCAGTGCCACCAGCTGGCCAGTCTGAGGAGTCAGACCTGGCTGCCGACACTGCCGAGGTGGTGCGCCCGGTGTTCACCTCAAGGATAATGAGATCTAGTTAGTGGAGACTGAGGGCGGTGACGCTGCTGTGGACACAGAGATGTCCAAGGCGCCATAGGGAGTCTTCTTAACTCTTTCCTTCTTTTACTCTTACTTTGAAAGCATTGAGGACAATGCTTATATTTATATAGGGGCGGGGGAGGGGGTGGAGTTTATTTGATCTTATTTTGATTCTGAGACATTTGGCATGTACTTAACTTGATACTATTTTCTTCTTTTCTTTCTCATTATGTATATATTCTCTCCTCTCTCTCATGATGTATATATTCTCTATCTTCTCTCATTATGTATATATCTTCTCTTTCTCTCATTATGTACATTCATTCTACTTTCAATAGTTTTTATTTTGTAGCTTCTTTATGTTTGTTTTCTTATTAGTTAGTGTTTAATTTAGTAGCTTCTTTTTGATTTTGTAGCTTCTTTTCATGTTTTAATAGATAATAAGCCTTTAGTTTCTTAATACCACGGTTCTTTCTAAAGGTAGTTTTGTGTGTGAACTGGGTGACTCGTCCCAACGATGGATGGCGTGATAACCTTTTTAAGGGAATGAGTCCATTTTGTTTTTAGGTAATAATATTAGTAATAATGAGTAAAAAGACCTAATTAAGTCAATCTCGAAGAGTCAAACATGCTTCATTTGGCAACAACATATTTAACTACGTGCTTATGGTTAGAGACACAGATTTTTTAAAAGGAAATGGCTCTAGTTAGTGAGTTTGTGACTCTTGTGTTGACTTTGATACCATCAAGTGGTGTAATTGGACCATAGTGATCTTTAATCTTGAATGTGGTCGTTGTGGGCCCTTGACTCTATCCTCTTTAACAATCTAGTTGCATGAGGGGTGAAATGCTTTGTGGCTAGTCCGAGTACTTGTGCGGAAGGTCTAGAACTTGGCCCGAATATGTTTTAAGGCAAAATCGTAAGTTTTGCTTGACTTGAGAAGTGATTGTAGGGCTTCCTTGACCAGTTTGAGTTTTATATTTCCTACCAATGATGTCATCCCTAGTCAATCCCTTCGAGCCCTTAGCCTTTCTCATTTGAAAACCCTATTACAAGCCTTTACCCCTTCTATAGTGACCCTTTCTTAGCACCCGATCTTTCCTTAACACTCGAATGAAACAATTGGCGAAAAACATAACTTTGGGGGAGAGACGAGGAAATTGAAAAAAGGTATTGAGGCACAAAAAGAGAAAAGAAATGACTAGAAGGAAAGGCAAAGAAAAGAAAAGAACAAAAGAAAAATGCAAAAAGTGAATAAATGAAAGATTTAAAGGGATTCAAAGAAAATAGATGACCCCAAACATGGAGAAATATGAATGTAATGATCAAGAAAGAGTGATGTTAAGTCTCTCTAGTCCCCCAAGGAAAAGAAAGTGCCTCAAGGAATCGACAAAGTGTGAGCCGAGAATTGAAAGATGGAGTGCTTAAGGGAGGTGTAACCACTTATCCATATTATATCAATCCCCAATCCAGAAGCCTTCATTTCATCCCAAAAGAAGCCCTACTTGATTTTGAGCTGAGTGAGCTACATTAGTAGTGATTTACATGAGGGGAAAGCTTATGGTACCGGAAGCCGTAATTGTGACATTCTCTTGAGAGAGATGAGTGAACCTTTTGTAAATTTTGGAATTAAATGCTAAATTCTTTAGAGATCTTGGAAAATGGAGAGTAGAGGAGGAGTTTGGAATCCACCATGACCTAGAAGATAGAGCGAAAGTCCTTGATGAGTAAAGTCAACTCTTGATGCTCGAATGTAACACTAGAGTTATATGTGCATAAATGTTTAACTTGTTACCTTGTCAATAATGCATGAGTGGTGTGGATAATTGTTGGTTCCAACTGAGGTGTGAATGGTTCACCCGTAGCTAGCTGTAATGTATCTTAACTTTTGGAGGTGGGAACTATTTTATTTGCTTGAGGAAAAGCAAACACTTAAGTTTAGGGGAATTGATAAGTGGGGATTTTGACTATTTATTAGCGCCTTTTAGCTTTTGTTTTAGTCTAAAAGCATTGAATTGTGTTCCCAAAATTGATGAAATATGCTAAATTTCAGGAATGTTGAAAGTTAGACTCTCGAGATGGAATTCGACTCAAAAAGGTATCTAAACTCTAGGCAATAAAAGGCACAGAAGCTCACAAAGTGCCCGAACCGTAGAATTTCATCTGCGGCTGCAGATGATGAATGGAAGCCCGAAAGAATTTTGAGCATATTGCGGACCACACATGAATTGTGCAGCCCCAAGAGATGGGCTAGGAACAAAGTTCAGAGAGTCTGCAAATTCCCAAGTTCCATGTCCCTCAGAATTGCGGATCGCATAAGAATGTACGACCGCAGAAGAAGTGCCTTGAGGTCGTAGAAGTACAGGTGCGGACCTCAGAAGACCAAGTTACGGCCGTAGTGATAAATCTGCGAACCACAAAAATTATACCTCGCGGTCGCAGCCAAGAATTGTCCGGCCGCAGAACCCTAGGGGCATTTTTGTCCGAAATTGTCAGCTTAGTATAAATAGAAGAGTTCACAAAATTAGGTCAAGTTCTGAATATTAAAAGTGTTGTAGCCGTTTCTCTTTGATTCTTTAGGCAACTTTAGCTTATTTTGGTGATTTAACATTGTATTTCTATATTTTAATCTTTCAATATGAGTTTATCATCTTTTTTTCTTTGTTTTCTTCTACACCCACTATGAGTATCTAGATTTTTACTAGGGTTGTGACCCAACCCTAGTGTGTAAACCTTATGGGTGATTAATTTTATGTTTATTTATGAATGGGTGTTTGTTATTTAGCTAGGTTCATGCTTCAATTGTAGAATTAATGGTTGCAAACATTGATTCACGCCTATTTGACTTAGTTTCTTCTTGAGAAATAGGGACCTAGTCTAGGTTAACTTAGCTAACAAGGAATTGGGTCAATTGAGAGATTGATTTTGCCAATTAAAGGGTTCAACCTAGAGATAGTAACAACCCGACTTCAGCTCTTATCAACCGTTTTGGTAGATACCCATTTGGACTTAAGAAAGCCAAATTGGGCAAAACCACTCTCTGTCCGAGAGGTATTGAGTGGGCAACGTAGTGTTTTGAGCTATAATACACCCCAGTCAATAAAACGAGCATAAAAGTTTTTATTCCATTAGGCATCTAGGTCATGGTCACAACCCTAGGCTTTTTATATCTTTGGAAAACACTCAAAAACAATCATCTCTAGTTTTATACTTTTAGATTTGAAATCATTAGCATAATTTTAGAAGTAGAAACAATAACCTATTTGTGGAAGTCCAATCTAGATACTTCACGTACTCATTCCGAATATATACCACTAACTCCCATCTTAGCTCCATGTGGATTCGATCCTGACTCCTTGTTGGGTTTTATTATTGTAAAAGATCGTGTCATACCTCTTTAGAGGCGTGCATTTGGATGTGATCAGGCTGCAACTCTTCATAAGCATCCCTCAAATAGTTGGGGTACTCTTAATTTGCAAGCGTAAGACACAGGTGGATTAGGCACTAGAAAATAACATTATTTAAAGTAGAAAGAGAAGATAAAGGATTGAATCTTTAAACAATAGGATAGATACAACTGTATAGGCCAAACATTGTCCTTGGTTTATTTGAGCCACGTCGATATAAGAGAGCCTCCGAAGGTTGCCACGTGTCATCTGTATAATTTCAACATAAGACAAATGTGTGGTTGAAGTGACTTGACAAAGGACAAAGGCTAGGTCGAGGAGTGGGCAGAGTTGGAGGTCGAGGACGAGTACTCTCCTTAACGGAGCAGTAACAACTAATTTTGGGGAAATGACTTTAAAGAGAATATTTCAGTGAATTTTCGTAGAATCTATACTATTTGGGTTTTTGTGGCTCATGTCTCCTTATAAATAGAAAGAGAAGTAGTTGTAGAACGGGATTGTACACTCACTGAGAAGAATAACATATTGACATTTTGTAGATTCTCTCTTTATTACATATATACTAAAGGCACCTTTTCTTGAGATCTTTACTTGCCTTTTCTCCCACGATCCAAAGAGAATCCGAATATTCAAAGACTCATCAATCATTTATCATTGTCAGAAGAAATATCACACGATTTTATCCGTTTCCGGTTATCTCTCATGCATTTATTTACATCAATGTCATTATATACCATTTATTGTTATTCAATGCTATTCATTTTGTATTTGGGCCATTGAATAGTATTTGTTGTTATATATTCACTGTTATTTCTACAGATTTTGTGACATTCTTCTATGACACTAGTTAAATAATCTTTTGGATATTAATATCGGCTAAGATTAATCCTATATTATTAGAAAATCTAATTGTTTAAATCTAGATCTAAATTTTGGGTCAAACAGTTAGGCGCCGTCTGGGGGAATTTCCTCAGTCAATTTTTTAGTTTCCACTAGATCTACAACTCACGTGACTTGTTAATCTAACAAACCACAAGGTTTATCTACCTTCTTTGTGCGTACAAAAATTTCCATGACTGGTAACCGAAGAAACGAGACTAGGGCAACATTTAACGTTCCCCTTAACCTCATCAACACCATTAATGAAGGCTATGAAAAACAAGGCGAAGAAGTGATGCCCATTGTCTCCCGCAAGCGAGAGAGGTCGCTTGCCCCTTTCTGCAGCACAACAAAACCAAATGGGAAAGGCGCCTCCACGTCCACGGGAGAAGGGACGCCACCTGCTATGAAAAAGCTCCTCGAAGCATGGCTAACCGATACCCTAGTAAGCGTGCTCAACAAATAAGCTCCATGCACGACTATAGAAACCACAAGAGTCCATGAGTATCGCGAGAGGACGAACAGGGCGATCAACCAGAGCCTCTAACTTCAGGTAAAATTCACAATGTTACTGACAGTTCAGGCGACAGCGTCCTCACCACCGTGCTAAAAAGAATGAATGAAATACAAAGCTAAAATAAGGCACTCAAAGACCAAATGAAAGAGCACCAGGAACGAGTAGACAAGATACCTGGCGCCCCCAAATTACTACCGAAAAAGGACGTCGATAGGTTCATAGAATATCCATATAGCGAGGAGGCAGCTCCACATGCCATACCAAAGACCTTCAAGATGCCCCCAAATCTCATAATATACGATGGGAAATTCGACCCCGAAGACCATGCGACTCACTACGTCACCACTGTGAAAGGACACGACCTCACCAAGGAGTAAGTGTCCTCCATTTTGTATTTGGCGAAACCCTCACTAGAGGGGCATTAACATGGTACTCACAACTACCAGCCCGTTTCATAGAAACGTTCGAAGAGATGGCTGATAAGTTCGTGACGGCGCATGCTGGAGCCAAAAAAGCTGAAACCAGAGTAAATGACATCTTCGCCACCAAACAATCCCTAGGAGAGGGACTAAGGGACTTCCTTTCCCGGTTCAACAGGGTAAGGATGACCTTACCAAACGTTTTCGAAGGGATGGCAATTGCAGCCTGTTGGCCCAAGTAAAGGTTAGTTTTGAAGACTGACAAAGGAACTCAGGATGAACCAGGTCCATCCCTCAGGTGCACAAAAATGGGCAGATTCGAGCATGTGGGTTGTACGTGAAGGAGATAAGCTTAACTTGGTGTATTTAATATCTCCTGATCAAAAAGGTTGCATAATTGATAAGGAAAAGGACTCCTTAATCAAAGAGAACACTATCCAAGATAGGGAAGGAGTTAGAAGTTGAAATCAACTAGAACTCTTCCACCAAGGAAGAGTTGCATCAAAACTCTAGTTATTTCTTCATCTACTAACTCTATAAATTGCAGGATGTTCTCACATTACATGTGTTGCACAAAAACGCAGAAGTTAAACGTGAATTGAGAGCAAAATAGCAAGGCTTTTTGCAAGCAGTTCGTGTGTGATTCAAGTGTGCAAACCTGAAGCTACATGAACCAGATTGAAGAACTAGCTCCATAAAGAATTTTATGTGTCTTTCTTTATTTCTAGTTCAATTGTAGTAGGTGTTTTCATATTGTACCTTTCAGCTTTATCTAGAAGCAATTGTAATAGGTATTTTGAGTATTCAAGTTAGAGTTAACTTGAAGTTGTCGCAACAGTTAGAGGCTGGTTGCTACAACGGGATTAGAGGCAATCCTTAGGTTTACAAAGAGTTTTGTAAATGCTGTTTTGGCTCAGTGTTTAGTGAAGTGTTAGGTAAAATCCTATTGAGTAGTAGGTCGTGGTTTTTTCACCTTTTGAGCCGGTGTTTTCCACGTAAAATCTCTGTGTTCTTTATTTTTTGTGTTTATTATTCCGCAACAGTAGTAGTTGGAACACATAGAAGAACCAGGTCCTTCTGGAAGCAGTTTAAGCGAAAAATTGGGTACCACACAAATCATCCCCCCCTCTTGTGTGGTATTGACGTATAAAACATCAATTGGTATTAGAGCAGGTTATCCTTAAAGAGGCTAACACCTTAGGAACAGATCAAGATGAGCGCACCACTTGGAAACTAGGAAGGGCAATCCACTGATATGCCTTCACTCTTTAATGGACACTACTACTCTTGGTAGAAAAACAGGATGAGAGATCACATCATCGGAGAAGACTATCATCTATGGGACATTGTCACTGATGGTCCCCTGGCTACCATGAAGAAGAATGCTGAAGGAGTAGATGTGCCAAAAATAAGAGCTGACTGCAATGCTGAGGACTTGAGGAAGTGGGAAAAGAATGCAAAGGACAAGAAATGGCTTGTGTGTGGACTTGGTCCAGACGAGTATAGTAGAATTCAAAGTTGTAACACTGCTAAGGAAATCTGGGACACTTTGCAAGTGGCTCATGAAGGAACACCTCAAGTGAAGAGGTCCAGAGGAACACTGCTGTATTCTCAATATGAGAATTTCACCATGAAGGAAGGGGAAACCATCCAAGAGATGTATACAAGGTTCACCACACTGACAAATGAACTTAAGTCTCTTGGAAGGGTTATTCTTGAAGAAGACAAAGTTGAGAAGATTTTGACAAGGGTAGTGCCAATCTCTTGGGAAAGCAAAATCACAGCTATTCAGGAATCAAAGAACATTGCCACTCTTAAGTTGGATGAGCTAATTGAAAATCTCACTGCCTATGAACTTAGAAGGCAAACCATGAAGATGGATGCACCCAAGAAGGAAAGGAGCATAGCATTCAGATTCACTGAAGGTGCTGATCTAGAGGAGGATGAAATGACCATGATCACAAAGGATTTCAAGAAGTACTAATGAGAGGAAATGTGTCCTTCAAGAAGTGGAAGCTACAACAAACCAAGGGTTCCTGAAAAACAAACCAATGAGGGGTGTTACAAGTGTGGGAAGACTGATCACCACATCAAAAATTGCCCTCAATGGGAAATTGAATGGAAGAAGGAAAGAGCTGAACGAAGGAACAAGTTCAACCCAAGAAGAACAAAGGATCAACAAAGGCTATGGTTGCTGCCTGGGGAGAAAGCTCAGATGAGGACTCAGAGGATGAAGATGGAGATGAACAAACACTTATGGCAATTGGAGAATCCGATGAGGAATCTGAGGTAAGTATAATTCATCTCAAAGACAAGATTAAATTTTTGTCTAAAGAAAGGCTATCTGAGTTACTCCTGGATTTCATTGATGAATCTGAGGATCTAAACAATGAAAACAAGCAGCTGTCTAAGGAGTGTGTGATTTTGAAAGCTAAGTGCAAAAATATGGAACTTAGGGCTAGTGAAAGTGAAAGTAAAAATGCTGAGTTGAAGAACTAGGTTCATGAACTTGACACCACAGTCCTAGAGCTTAAATCTGAAAATCTAAAATTGAAATTAGGAACTGGTAAAAAGAAATCTGATCACACACAACTCACTTTAGAAGAAAATGTAGGAAAAATGAAAGATGAGTTGTACAAAAGAGATGAGCAGATAAGAGTCCTTAAGGAGGATCTAAACAAGGTTAAGCACGAGCTAGATAGAACCTGTAAATGGAATAGGTCCTCCGATGCACTTTCATGGCTACATGAACACCATAGTAGCAATAAGAGAGGACTTGGCTACGGGACCCCTGCACCTAAGTGGGATCCCAAAAGCAAGTACCTCACACTTCCTGAGAACAATATTTGCACACACTGTGGTAAAACTGGTCACCATAAAAGTGAATGTATTGCAAAAGAAAAGGCTAGTCAAAAGAATAAAGAATTTGTTCAAGGGAAAAATAGGCTGCCAAGTTGGGCTAAAAAGAATCTGATTCACCCTTTTGCCTATAGAAAGGGACCCAAACTAATTTGGGTTCCTAAGACTAACCCCTGATTTCCTTTTGCGGGTCCAAGTGAAAGGGAGCAGCCAAATATGGTACATGGATAGTGGCTGTTCAAAGCATATGACAGGAAGCAAGAACCAGTTCCTTTCACTTGAGGACCTCAAAGGAGGTAATGTCTCCTTTGGAAATGGGAAGAAAGGTGAGATAATTGGGGTTGGAAAGGTAGGTAAGACTGATTCTCATTCTATTGAGAATGTCTACTTGATAGATGGCCTAAAGTACAGTCTAATCAGTGTATCACAATTATGTGATAAAGGTAACTTGATAGCATTCACCACTACCAAATATTTTGTGATTAATCTTACAATTGACAAGATTGTTTTGCAGGGAAAAAGAGTTAACAATATTTACATTGTAGATTTGTCTACTCTCTCAGAAAATGAACTAACTTGCTTAAGTGTCTTGGACAATGATCCCCTCCTTTGGCACAAGAGACTTGGACATGCAAGTCTGAGTCAACTCAACAAATTAGTCTCCAAGGACCTGGTGATAGGGCTGCCTAACATCAAGTTCAAGGAAGACAAAGTTTGTGAGGCTTGTGCAAGGGGGAAGCAGGTAAGATCCTCTTTTAAATGCAAGAAAGTGGTAAGTACCACCAGAACGATGGAACTGGTCCATATAGATCTCTTTGGTCCAATGAGAATATTAAGCAGAGGTGGTAAAAGACATGTGATGGTGCTTGTTGATGATTACTCTAGGTTTACTAGGACATTGTTTTTAACATCTAAAGATGAAGCATTTGACATGTTTACTTCTTTTGTTAGAAAAACTCAGCAACAACTAGGTAATCAACTTGCATCAATTAGGTCTGATCATGGAACTAAATTTGAAAATGCTAAGTTTGCTGAATTTTGCATGCTACATCATAAATAGTTGCATGACTAGACCTCTTGTTAAGAAGATTCCCTATGAGTCATTTAAAGGGAGAAAGCTAAATATATTCCATCTTAGGGCATTTAGATGCAAGTGCTTTGTGCAACTAATGGCAAAGACTCCCTAGGTAAGTATTATCCCAAAAGTGATGAGGGAGTATTCTTGGGATATTCTTCACATAGTAAAGCTTATAAGATATACAATAAAAGAACTATGTGTGTAGAAAAAAAATGTATATGTTATTTTTTTTAAAACTAACATTCTTTCTGAGAGGCAGGAACAAGATAATAAAGAGATTTGGCTGATAAGAAATTCAAGTGGTGAAACCACAGTCCAGCCTAAAGATGCATCACAGGAAGGAACAGGTGATGGAACAGGTCCTTCCACCCAGGACAACATGACAGGGGGAACTGACTAGAAGGGAACTGATCCTCAAACCTTGAGGGAACCTATCCATCAACCTATTCCTCAGTAACAAAACCAGGAAGGAACATCCAAAGAAATTGACACTCCTATTGCAACATCCACGAAATTGGATATAGATGAACCTGGTTCATCTGCTGATCAGAAGTTGTATAGGGGAATGATTGGTTCTCCTTTGTATCTTACTGCTAGCAGACTTGATATTGTTTTCAGTATAGGTCTTTGTGCTCGATTTCAAGCAATTCCAAGGAAGTCGCACTTGACTGCTGTCAAGAGAATATTGAGATACTTGAAAGGCACCACTGACCTTTGCCTTTGGTATCCAAAAGGTAATAATTTTAACCTAGTGGGATATGCTGACGCTGATTATGCAGGTTTCCTTGTGGATAAGAAGAGCAACTCAGGTATGGCACACTTCCTTGGTTCATGTCTTGTGTCATGGGATACCAAAAAGCAAAATTCAGTGGCCTTATCTACTGCTGAAGCGGAGTATGTTGTTGCTGCTTCATGTTGTGCTCAATTGTTGTGGATCAAACAATAATTATTGAACTTTGGAATTGATGTGGTTGGATCCCTATTTTTTGTGATAACACTAGTGCTATTAGTATGACAAAGAAACTGGTTCATCATAAGAGAACTAAGCACATAGATGTTAGGCACCAGTTTTTTTGAGGGACAACTATGAGAAAGGCTTGGCCACTGTGGAATTTTGTGCTACTAACAAGCAAATTGCTGACATCTTCAAAAAAGCCTTAAGTAGAGATCACTTTGAGAGGAACAGGTTGGAATTAGGGATGATTAAGATCACCTAAAAGGACCAGTTCAAGGTTAAACGAAAAACAAATGAAGAAAAAAATTTTTAAAAAAAAAATTTGGTTAGAAAGTCTATGAATTGTGTATAAGTAGATTAAATCTTGCTCAGTCTCATACTTTACATAGTATACTCTTGTGCCATGTGTTAAAATGACTCATTAATCTCTAATGATATTTTCTCTATTTTGGCAAATTTAGACTCACACAAGAGAATTATCAGTGAAGAACCTAGTTCATCAAGATAACACGGTATGTTTTCTACACCTTGCATAGTTTGAAATAACTATATTTGGATCATGAGCAGAGTCCTACCAAATACCAAACTCCTTTTGGACTTATCAGTTACAAGTGAACTAGTCCCGTTCAAAAGAGTCCCAACCGAATGGAAGTACCTAGATTCTAGGGATACACTCCGACGTCTCTTCAAAACTGAATTGCAGTTTGATTAAACTTCTAAGAGTCTGAAAAGCTGTAGCTACCCCATCAATTATTCCTCTATATATTGATCAGCTTTAGTGTATTTCTTACTTCATCTCTCTCAAGCCGTCAAAAAACTCTCATTCTTCTTTCATCTTCCAAACACAATATAATTCTCTTCTCTTCCATATCCTAGCCCAGATATGTCGAACACTTCTGAAAAATCCTTCATCACCACCACAGAAAACCACTTCCACACCTTCTACAATACCAATCTCTAAGAGAAGTAGAGTAAAGATGATGGCTCGTAAGATTGTCGCTGAAGGAGAGCAGATCAAGAAAATAAACAAGCAATTGAAAGCAGGTAGGGAAGAAGAATCCTAGAAATCTGAAGATTCATTTAAGTTTGCTACTAAGGGGGAATAAAGTAGGTCTTCCGAAACTGAACAGGTATCTTCTGATTCTAAAGTTACTCCTGAGACAATTTCTGAAGTTGCTGCAAATTTGGAGAATAGATTTGTGCTGGTAGGATCTATAGCAGGTGTTGAGACTAAAGAATCTGGAGAAGTTGGTGGTAAAAATAAAAAGGGAAACAAAAAGGATAGCAAGGGTGCTAGGAGTACTGTGAGGGGAAAGGGTACAAGAGTGGTTGATTCTTCACCCACTCCTGTTGGTCTAACAAAAAAAAACTGGTGCAATGGTTGTTTGGGGAGAGGAATTTACTGAAATAGAAGAGAGTGTGAGCAAAACATGGGGAAGTAGGTCTGGTGAAGCTGCTGAGGGGTTGGTTCAACTTGGGAAAAATATAGATGAACCTGTCCATCTGAACAGGAAACCCTCGCGGACCTACTGATAGAGTTATCAATGGCACCAAAACTCATGCCATTCCCTATGGTTTCATTCTCACAACTGTGCTTGCACATTTTAAGGTACCTATGAAGAAGTGGGAGGTTAGTACAAACAAGGATCATTTTGGGGTTAATACTCTGCTTGCTTGCGATTATGAAGTCAATGTCATTCTTAATGAACCTGGTTCATCTAAAAAGACACCTATCAATAGCAAAGTCAGAGTCCTTGTACAGGAGAGTGAGGCAAAGGATATTGAGATAGCAAGGCTGAAGACACGATTGGTTGAGGTAGAATCTGAGAGAGATGTTCTCAAAACTGAAATTGCAAGGGAAAAGGAGAAGAACGATGGAATTCTTCAAGACATGCTGAAACTTCTCCAAGCAAATAACTCAGCCCTACCTCTTCCAAGCCTTAAGACTCCTACCCTAATGTAGATAAACCAGTGACCCAGTACGGGACTTTTTGTTTCTTTTGCTCATGTTTTCAGTATTTTTATTTCTTCTTATGCTTTGTGGTAGAATCTTATCAGTCATCAATGAAATTCACTATGTTTGCTCTAACTGTTTGTTTATATTTCTTTGATGGTTAAAAATTCTTAGCTTGATCTATGATGATTAATCCATGATTGCATTTGAAGTAGCCTCAGTGCCCATGAGTAAGTTTTAAAATCTGGTTATCTCACATTTTTATGCAGCTTTTTGATGATGCCAAAAGGGGGAAAAAGGGTTGTGCTTTAAACAAGTGATGTTTACACTTTGAACAATGATGTTTATAACCTAATGTACCTGGTCCTTGATGATAAGTAATGAAAGAAAAAATATTTCTAACATTGTGTTGATGTTGAGCTTAGTTGAAATAGGGCCTAAGCTTATGAAAAGCATAGAGTTTGTCATCATCAAATAGGGGGAATTTGTTGGCCCAAGTAAAGATTAGTTTTGAAGACTGACAAAGGAACTCAGGATGAACCAAGTCCATCCCTCAGGTGCACAAAAACGGGCAGATTCGAGCATGTGGGTTGCACGTGAAGGAGATAAGCTTAACTTGGTGTATTTAATATCTCCTGATCGACAAGGTTGCATAATTGATAAGGAGAAGGACTCCTTAATCAAAGAGAACACTATCCAAGATAGGGAAGGAGTTAGAAGTTGAAATCAACTAGAACTCTTCCACCAAGGAAGAGTTGCATCAAAACTCTAGTTATTTCTTCATCTACTAACTCTATAAATTGCAGGATGTTCTCACATTACATGTGTTGCACAAAAACGCAGAAGTTAAACGTGAATTGAGAGCAAAATAGCAAGGCTTTTTGTACCTTTCAGCTTTATCTAGAAGCAATTGTAATAGGTATTTTGAGTATTCAAGTTAGAGTTAACTTGAAGTTGTCGCAACAGTTAGAGGCTGGTTGCTACAATGGGATTAGAGGTAATCCTTAGGTTTACAAAGAGTTTTATAAATGCTGTTTTGGCTCAGTGATTTAGTGAAGTGTTGGGGAAAATCCTACTGAGTAGTAGGTCGTGGTTTTTTCACCTTTTGAGTCGGGTGTTTTCCACGTAAAATCTGTGTGTTCTTTATTTTCTGTATTTATTATTCCGCAACAGTAGTAGTTGGAACACATAGAAGAACCAGGTCCTTCTAGAAGCAGTTTAAGCGAAAAGTTGGGTACCATACAAATCACCCCCCCTCTTGTGTGGTATTGACGTATAAAATATCACAGCCTTTCAGAATGGGTTGAGTAGAGAAGGTTCAAGAGCAACCAGAAAGTTGCTTACCCGGTTAATGAAGTATCCCCCAACCACGTGGGATGAAATTCATAATTCCTATTGTGCCGAGGTTCGAGCAGATGACGGCTAGCTCAACGGACCAACTCATCGGCTCATCTCGGTACAATCCAAGCCTAGGAAAGAATGAGGAGATAATATGAGGAGAGATCATCCAGTCTCGCGGCCAAACAGAGAGCGACAACAACCCTATGTTTGGACACCCACTCCCTTTTTTCGCAATGAAGACAGCCCGTCCAGGCCGAGATCAGGAATTCACAGGAACAATAGAGGTATGCCTCCCTTGTTATCTGCTCACAATTTTTCTGTTTCACCTACAGAAGTGGTCTACGGCCTTGAGAAGTTTGGAACGAAGGTAAAATGGCTGCCAAAGTTGAGATCCGACCCCAACACCAGGAAATTCGACGCCCTCTACGAATTCCATGAAGAATGCGGAGAAAAAAAGAAGGATTGCATCGCCCTACGACTAGAGGTGGTGAACCTACTACAGCGAGGGCACCTCAAAGAAATGCTCAGTGACAAAGGCAGAAACACCTTAGCAATGGGACGCGAACGTCAGGGCCTGCCAAAACCACATTCGCTAGCTTGTACCATCAATATGATTATTAGTGGTTGCGAAGATGCCACCATAAACGGCATTAAATTCACCGCCACCCACAAGCTCAAAAGATTAATTACCCACGAACAGTATGACAGACTCGAAGAGCGTATCATCTTCGACGAGTCAGATGCTGATGGTTTGACTTTCCCTCACAATGATGCCCTTGTCATTACTTTACGAATTTTAGATACCCATGTTAAAAGAAACTTGGTAGATGATAGAAGTGGAGTGTGCATCATCCACCCTCGAGTCCTCGCCCAAATGATACTTGAGGATAAGATAGTGCTGCGCTGCATCCCACTAACCAGTTTTAACAATGCAGTTGAACAAACTTCGGGAGAAATTACACTCCCCGTCCTCGGCAGTAGGGTAACTCTAGAGATAATGTTCCACATCATGGACCACGCCACCGCGTAATACGCCATAGCAGGACAACCATGGATACACCCTATGCGAGTCTTCCCCTCCAGCTTATACCAAGTGATCAAATTCCCAACACCTTGGGAAATATTCATCATACGAGGGAAACACCGCACGTCTCGAGAATGTTACCGAGTTGCCATGGACAATACGACAACTCAACAAAAGAAAGAGAAGGAAAAAGAAGCATAGCAATTAGCAGGGTCGAGGTCGCCACAAGATGGGGCTAGGGAAGCTATTATGGACTCCGAAATAGTCGAAGCCATAGAGTCAACCGTAGAAGGCCTCGACCCCGTTGAATTAGACCACATCGATCTCAGCAAAAAGGCCTACATCGGATGCAAACTCCGAGAGCCAGGTAAATTTAGTCAATTCTTAATAACTAACGCAGATTTGTTTGCTTTTAGCCATGCAGATATGCCGGGCATCTCCAAAGAGATCACCACACACAAATTGAACGTCGACCCCTTCTATCCCCCGGTGAGGCAGGTCCGACGAAAGTTCAACCCCACCACCAATGATGCCGTCCACGAGGAAGTAGAGAAGCTATTAGCAAACAGCTTCATCAGGGAATCGAAGTACCCCAAATGGATAGCCAACGTGGTGATGGTCAAAAAGGAAATGGGAAATGGAGGATGTGTGTGGACTTCACAAACCTAAACAAAGCATGCCCAAAAAATTCATTCTCGTTGCCACATATCGACCAACTCATTGACGCAACGGCGAGGCACGAGCTACTAAGTTTCTTGGATGCATATTCGGGTTATAACCTGATACTCATGGAGGAAGAAGACCAAGAAAAGACCACATTCATCACCCACAGGGGAACATATTGTTATAGGGTCATGCCATTTGGATTGAAGAAGGTATAAGCCACCTATCAGAGGTTGGTCACAAAAATGTTCATAGACCAACTAGGCAAAACCATGAAGGTATATAACAACGACATGTTGGTCAAATCCGTGAGGATAGAAGAACACATCGACCACTTGAAAGAAGCTTTTGACATACTAAGGCAGTACAGGATAAAACTAAACCTCGAGAAATACGTGTTTGCGTAGCCTCGAGACATTTTTTTGGCTTCTTAGTATCGCAGCAAGGAATTGAAGTCAATCCAGACCAAATCAAGGCTATCGATGAGATACCCAAGCAATTGGCTACTAAGAAGCAAATTCAAAGACTAATTGGTCGAATTGCCATTTTATCAAGATTTATCTCGTGGTCGTCTAATAGATGTCACGGGTTTTTTGGCGTACTCAAAAAGAAAAATGACCTCGAGTGGACGCCCAAATGCGTGCTAGCACTGCGAGAGCTAAAGGTGTATTTGTCATCGACACCTTTACTCTCAAAGCCTGAACCTGGGGAACACCTCCTCGTCTACCTCATCATCTACGATGTAGCAGTAAGTATGGTCCTAGTTTAAGAAAACAAAGGTATGGAATCTCCTATTTATTAAATCAGTAAAATGTTTGTCGATGCCGAGATGAGGTACCCATACCTCGAGAAATTTTCCCTGGACTTGGTCGTAGCTTCACGAAAGCTTAGACCCTATTTCCAGTGCCACCCTATCTCGATCGTCACCATTTTTCCCCTAAGAAGCATTTTACATAAACCCGAGCTATTAGCTAGGGAGTCTGGCCAAATGGGCCATCGAGCTAAGTGATCACGACATCACATATCAGCCTTGAACAACAATAAAGTCACAAGCGCCGCTGACTTCGTCGCAGACTTTAGCGCAAAAGTAATGCCCGAGGCTGAGAAGGAAGATGCTCAAGCTTCTTTTCAAACACAAGACTTCTGGTTCCTGTACACCGATGGTGCATCCGATGCTTCTGGATCTAGACTGGGACTCGTACTCGAGGTCCCTACCGACAAAGTAATTCGCCAGTCCTTAAGATGCCCCGATATGACTAACAACGAGGTTGAGTATGAGGCCGTGATTGCAGGGTTGAGGCTAGCACTCAAATATAGGGTGAAGCCACTGAGACTCCGCTGTGATTCTTAGCTCGTAGACAACAAGGTTACATGGACTTTCCAAATCAAAGAACAAAGGTTGCAAAAGTATCAAGTCGAGATTTGTAAGTTGTTGCCCAATTTTGATGAATTCCAGCTCGACCAGATCCCACGAACTCAGAACATCGAAGCAGATGGCCTCGACATGTTGTCCGCCACCACCAAAAGCATCACGACCAGGAATAAAAGCATAGTCCAGCTCATCAACTCGTCACTAGACCAAATCGAGGTAAAATCTTTAAGTTTAACTTGGGGCTGGCGCAATTGTATTATTACGTATTTGCATGATGGCACCCTCCCAAATGACAAAAGGAGGCTAAAAAATTAAATGCAAGCGGCCAGATACAGCCTCCTTCATAACGACTTATACAAGAGAACATATGGTGGCGCTTTGGCAAAGTATTTAGGTCCGAATCAAACCTAGTGCACTCTCGATGAAATCCATGAAGGCCGTTGCGATGCTTATTTCAGTGTTCGAGCACTTGTTAGAGGTCTCATACGAGCCGGGTACTACTGGCCCACCACGAAGAAAGACGCCTCAGAGTTCGTGAAAAATGCGAGCAATGTTAGAAATACGCACCGATAATTCACTAAGCAGGCAAACACCTTCATTCAGCCCCCTCTCCATGGCCATTTATTAAGTGGGGAATGGACATTGTGGGTCCACTGCCACCAGGGCGAGGTAACGTACGACTTCTTTTAGCTTTAGCTAACTATTTCTTTAAATAGGTGGACGTAGGGGCATTTCCCAAATCAATGAGCAAGAGGTAATCACTTTCATATTGAGAAACATTATTTGCCGATTCGGCCTACCTAAATAGATAAGCTCCAACAACGGACCCCAATTCATAGGAAGAAAAACCACCAAATTCTTCGAAAAATTCCACACTAAGAGGATACTTTCAACTCCCTATCACCCAGCCAGGAACGGGCAAGCGGAATCCTCCAATACGTCCATACTGAACATCATGAAAAGAAGCTCGAATAGCCAAGGGACCGTGGTCGAAAATACTCCCGGAAGTATTATAGGCGAACAGAACCATCCCGAAGACGAGCACATGAGAGACGCCCTATTCCCTAGTCTACGGAACAGAAGCAGTTTCGAGGTTGGAGAACCCAGCTTGAGGTACTCCCATGAAAAAGACACCAACAACAATGAGAGTAGGAGACAAGAGCTCGATGAGGTCGACGAGCAAAGAGATATGGTATACATAAGGATGGTCACCCAAAAACACTAGGCGGAATGTTACTACAACTAAAAGGCAAAGGTCTGACCGCTCAAGATCGAGGACTACGTACTCAAAGACAAAACCCAAGCAAATAGGGATCCACAAAAAGGCAAATTGAGAAAAAACTGGGACGGGCCATACAAATTATAGGCAAAGAAAACAAGGATTCATTCCAACTAGAGACAATGGACAAAAAACAACTACCAGACAATTGGAATATTAGTCACCTCAAATACTTCAACTTCTAGCAAGAAATGCCCCCCAAGTCGTACTCTTTTTTCCCTCACTTGAGTTTTTCCCCAATAGGGTTTTCTCAAGGAGGTTTTTAACGAGGCGACGAGTGGGAAACTTCAAGTTGGAGTGTACGAGAACAAACTGATTTTTTTCATTGCCCGGACCCTCAAGATTCTCCAAGTCGAACAATGAAGGGACCGGATATACTGGGACTGGAACGCCAGCCAACACCCAAACTTGTAACTTTCTCCAAAAATTTCCCAAGGACAAAATAATGTAATCAGAGCAACAACGTCAAAGTAATAGAAATTCTCATTTATCGAAACTACTCTAACGAAAGGTTAAGTTTGACCAAGCTCAAACAACACCTACCGACTCTTGACCACAACTTAACGAAAGGTTAAGTTCGACCAAGCTCGAACAACACCTACCGACCCTTGGCCACAACTTAGCGAAAGGTTAAGTTCGACCAAGCTCGAAAAACACCTACCGGCTCTTGGCCACAACTTAACAAAAGGATAAGTTCAACCAAGCTCGAACAACACCTAGCGGCCCTCGGCCAAAACTTAATGAAAGGATAAGTTTGACCAAGCTCGAACAACACCTATTGGCCATCGGCCATGACTTAACGAAAGGCTAAGTTCGACCAAGCTCGAACAACACCTATTGGCCCTCGGCCACATCTCAACTAAGAGACATACTTGGCCTATATAAAATGATATGGCCCATGGCTATTCGGCTCAAAGGCTACGGCCAGCTAGAAGATAACAACAATAAAAAGGATAAAGAAGCAAAACATACAAGTAAAGAAACAAATCACAGGAATGAAAAAGGTACATGTAAAACAAAGATCAACTTTGATATTCATACTTAGATAAAGAGTTTTTTTTACAAAGGCGCTCAAAGACGCCAACAAAAATACACAAAAAGCTAAAAGAAAACTACTATTGATCACCATCACGGCCTTCACCACCCTCCCCATCTCGGTCTCCAACATCATCACCACCCTGACCTTCAATACCATCGACGTCTCAGCCTTCAACGCCCTTACCATCCCCGTCCTAACCATAGGCAGAGTCATACCAAGCACCATCCGCGAGTCGATCCACACCCTCATCCTCATCCTCCACCGAACCTGGTCGAGGCGTAGCAGGAACATAACCACAAGCAAGTCGAGCTTGGCTAGCCTTGACCCGGGAATCCTCGAGGGCCGCCTCAGAATTGGAGCCCACTGCATGCAAGTGACAGAACACATCCATTTGGGCTTCAGCATGGTCCACTCCTTATACAGCTCCAAAGAATGTTGGGATATTCATAAGCATTAGACGAAGAAGGATTCGCAAGAAGTTGGGCTTTCTCGGCATCGAGAGCAGTGACTTGATCATGCATCTCGGAATTTTCCTTATCCAGCTCCCCAATCCTCTCCTCAAGCTAGTCCTCCTTAGAACTAGCTATTGACAGATCATTCTCTCGCTAAGAATGGAGTGTCCTGTTCTCCATCTCGAGGATGTCAATCTTTCTTCGAGCATCCAGCCAAGAAGACTCCGCCTGATCAAGCAAATGCTACTTCTCAACGATCTACCCCCTGAGAGTATCAATTATGAGCTGGCATCCATCCAGATGACTGCGTAGTTGAACCAGTTGAGCCTGAAGATCACTACACTGGGCCTCCATATCCTTGCTTATCTCGAGTTCTTCTTCCTTCCTCTTTAATTCTCCCTCGAGGATGCTGAACTTCTCTATGACCGCCATCAGCTCCTCGTCCTTCTTCTTAAATTCTTATCTCAAGGCTGGCACGTCGCCCTCCTCACGAAGCCTCCTTCGAAGATCTCGACACTTTTCTCGGTACTTTGTATACCTTCCCTTCAACTTCACATAAAATTCTTTACGTCTTTTCTCTCTCCGAGCGCTCTCATTTCCAGAATGACTGTCTGCAAATCACAGAAAAGAAGTTAGAACTTAAAAATAAGTTAAGGCATAAGGAAAAATACGGACAACAATCGTACTTACTCTGAGAGCGAGACCGGCGATATTCTTTGACAAGGTGCTGTCGGTTATCTTCTTGAGGGTCTCACCCTTGGCGTCGGAGCAGAGAGGACCGAGGGCAGGGACTACCTCCTCGGTATTTCATAGCAAATTACGATCCATGGGGATCATGATGGTCCTAGAGCCTCCATCCATCCTTACCTCGAGTTGGGTGAGCCCCTCGTCAATCATCCTCAGATCGTTAAGGTCCATGTCAGTACCTGACTCATCATCCTCCTCAGCGACATCTTTCCCTCTGTCACCGATTGGCAAGGAAACATCTATTGCCCGCCCTTGAGGATGAAGCCTCCTCTTACCTTGTAGGTACATGGCCGCCCTCGAGTGTCCCCTCCACGATCGTCTCCCTCTCGGGACACACCAATACGTCCATGTCCGCCTCTTCTAGTTGTAGGACCTCGAAGCTCGCCCCAATGCCTTCTCCAATTTGTATCATTGCCGTCTCTCGAAGAGTGAAGTCATCCTCCATTGAATTGACGGTTATGGGGACTCCTCCCCCCCCTCCGCGACATCCATAAGCTTCCTCTTGCAGGGCCTTAAGTGTCCATCACGGGGGGGGGGGGGGGGACTTCATTGTCCTCATCGACCAGCGAAAATAGGTGAGGATTTGAAGGCCGCAGTGGTCAGGATGGGGGCGGGCGCAGAAGGAGCAGTAGCCACGACGGGAGTAGAAACCGAAGGTATAACAACCCTTCTCCTCCTAAAGAGGGCACATACGCCTGCTTCTTCGGGAAGACCCCCTAACTGGACTTGAAAGGGAAGAAACATAGAGGTTTATGACGAAGCGAGCCAATATATAAAAAAGAGAAACAACAATCACGACTAAGAAGAAAAAAGAGAAACAACAATCACGACTAAGAAGAAAAAAAAGAAATTACCTGTGGAAGGGAGAGCCGGTCTGAACTTCTAAAAGAAGTTCGGCCAATCATGAATCCCTGCGGCATGGGGAAGAATTTGCCCGACCAGTTAGTGATACATATGGCTAGAGAGGGAGGACGATTGTTGGCTGTAGGGAAGGAAGAATTACTTAATTAATCCGAAATAGAAGAAGAGATGCAAAAGGTAAAACAAGAGAAACCTAGACACTTACATGCATGGTTCCAAGCCTCAGGGAAGCCGTCGACATTTGCCACGATGGCCTCAGCTTTGATGAAAAAGAAGTTGGGCCAGAATTGGCAGCTGGCGTTGTCATCTATTTTCACCACTAAGCACTTGCCTCCACGGTGACGAATATTTAACATCGTCCCTCTGTAGAAGCTAGGTGCAAACATGTGGACCAGATATCGCACATTCACCTGGACTCTGGCAAACTCTACAAATTTGGTCAGCATCTTGATGACCTTGTAAACATATGAGGTGAGCTGAGCACGGCAAATTCCATAGTGGCCGCAGAACTCCTCCATGAGCGGGGAAAACGCCATAGTAAACAGGTGGGCATAGAGAGCACAATAGCCGGGACGGTGAACGTGTACTTCGTCCCCATTAGCAGGGATCCGTGACGTTATTTTTGATAAAATATTTCTAGGCACCGCGTCCGGTGACCATTGAAAGTCAGACCTAGCCTCAGGGTTACGAAGGATGATCTCCTCCATCGAAGGAAGATATTCATCTTATGCAATGACAACAATGTCCTCCCCATGAGGAGGGTACACAACTGCCAAAGGGATGGCTTGGCTCTCTTCATCAGTAGCAAAAGAAGGGTTAGACATGGTTGTGTAAAAAGATGAGAATATAGAAGAAAGTTGAAGTTTAGAAGATGAAAGAAAATTCAAGGGAGAATATGACATTTATGAGAGCAAAGGGAATGTGAAATAAAGTAAAGTTTGAATAAGAAGGAGCATCACTATTTATAAAGATTGAGGCTCCAAATCCTTAACGGTTTGTCATAGAAGTTGAAGTTTAGAAGATGAAAGAAAATTCAAGGGAGAATATGACATTTATGAGAGCAAAGGGAATGTGAAATAAAGTAAAGTTTGAATAAGAAGGAGCATCACTATTTATAAAGATTGAGGCTCCAAATCCTTAACGGTTTGTCATAGCCCGAAACGGTTCATCATATTTGGCACCGGAATCAAAATTGTACATCCAATCAAAGGTCACGTGCAAATCAACGCAACACGTCAAGAACTAGCATCATCATGATGCATGATGTCACTCCTTGTCTTGGACCTGATGATTCCAACAATTCACCCAGGAAATCCAAGCGGTTTGAAATACGCGGCCCACAAAGGGCCATGTCGCCTGCTCATTATAACAACCACGACAGATGTTATCCGTTCAGCGAGCTCGACCATGAAGACGGCCTTGAGTGATATTATCCGATCATTGAACCTGCCTATGAAGGCGATCTCAACAAACGAAGGGACTAACTTTATAGGCCAAAAATTGTCCTAGTTATATTTGAGCCACGTCGATACTAAGACAACCTCCGAATGCTGCCACGTGTCATCTGTATAATTTCGACAAACGACGAATACATGGTCGAAGTGACTTGAAAAAAGGACAAAGGCTAGGTCGAGGAGTCGGTAGAGATCGAGGTCGAGGAGGAGTACTCTCCTTAACGGAACAGTAACGGCTAGTTTTGGGAAAATGACTTTAAAGAGAATATTCCAGTGAATATTCCTATAATCTGTACTATTATGATTTTTGTGGCCCATGTCCCCTTATAAATAGAAAGAGAAGTAGTTGTAGAAGGGTATTGGACACTCACTGAGAAGAATAAAATATTGACATTTTCTGGATTCTTGTTTTATTATATATATAAAAAGTCACATTTTTTTGAGATCTTTACTTGCCTTTTCTCCCACGATCCAAGGAGAATCCGAATATTCAAAGACTCATCAATCATTTATCATTGTCAGAAGGAATATCACACGATTTCATCCCTTTTCGGTTATCTCTCTTGCATTTATTTACATAAATGCCATTATATATCATTTATTGTTATTCAATGCTATTCATTTTGTATTTGAGCCACTGAATGTTATTTGTTGTTATATATTCACTGATATTTCTACAGATTTTGTGACATACTTCTATGGCACTAGTTAAATAATCTTTTGGATATTAATATTGGATAAGATTAACCCTCTTTTATTAAAAAATCTAATTGTTTATACCTAGATCTTAATTTTGGATCAAACAACAACATAAAAGGAATGCATGCATTTCCTCTACAACATAACTAGAGGAAGCAATAATGCGCGCTCAAATGAGAGTGGTTTGATATATAATTAAGTATACCCTCACTTGGCACATCACCAAGCATATACCATTATCATATCTTATACCAGAAGTCAGGCAAGTAGGAATACAAGGAGTAGCAATCTGTTTCATAGTATATATTAAGAACAAGAATCACCCATCTCATTTTCTGGTATCTTTATCTTCAGGTCTTGGGAAATTCATGCATAAATTGTGATGGAAAAAGCGTGAACGAGATATATGTTAGGTGTTGTCATAATTTTGTTATCATATTTGATTCTCCTATTTCTTGAAGGAAGGGCAATATATTTACCATTATTGATTTTTTCTTTTACGAAAAGGAAAATATAATTCTTCCATATTTGGCTAGTTCTTTTTTTTTTAGGAAAATGTTTTATACTTCTATAAATTGAGGATCCTTCCTTCTCATTCAGTAGTATCCACAATGTAGCCATACATGGTTTGAGAGTATTGTTTAGGTGGGAGAATTACGGGACAAGTGTTAGTGTGCCACTTGTGTTTGCCTCTCTGTGAGGTTATCTCACTATTTTGTACTCTCTATTATATAGCGAATTGCTCATCTCCGGCGTGGACATAGGTCAATTAATCGAACCACATTAAATGTTTGTGTCTCTTTTGTTATATTTCTCTTTTGTTGTTTGATTTATCGTCGTTAAAGTTTTTCTTTGCTAGCTTCTGCATGACTTATTTATTTTGATCCTAACAAGTGGTATCAGAGTGAGGTTCAATACAGATTTATCTTGGCGGGTTCGGTTCTAGTCGCAACCTATTTGACGGTAATCATGATTTTTGTTTGAGAAATTTGACCGGAGTACTACTCACGTTGAGACAAACTTTGCGGTGGAGATTTGGAGGTGCGACATGTTCACGATTATGTGAAGAAGGTGAATCTAGTTTATTTTGTTCGAAAATTCAGGCCAAGGGGGAGAATTGTTATGTGTTGTCCTAATTTTCTTACCATATTTGGTTCTCCTATTTCTTGAAGGAAGGACCACATATTTACCATAATTGATTTTTCCTTTTATGAAAAGAAAAATAAAATTCTTCCATGTTTGGATAGTCCTTTTATTGTAGGAAAAGGTTTTAGACTTCTGTAAATTGAGGATCCTTCCTTCTTATTCAGTAACATCCACAATGTGGCCATACGGGGTTTGAGAATCATGTTTAGAGGGAGAATTACAGGACAAGTGTTAGTGTACCACTTATGTTTGCCTCTTTGTGAGGTTGTTATCTCAATATTTTGTACTCTCTTTTATATAGTGGATTGCTCATCTCCGACGTTGACGTGCGTCCATTGGCCGAACCTCATTAAATATTTATGTCTCTTTTGGTATATTTTTCTTTTGTTGTCTGATTTATCGTCGTTGAGTTTGCTTTTCTAGCTTTCGCATGACACCTCTTTATTTCGATCCTAACAATTTCTAAACTGGAGACATTAGAAGGTGCGGTCACGATCCGGAATTCCCACCTTCGGGACCGCGATGGCGCCTAATAATTCATTTGCTAGGCAAGCCAATGTTGGAGAACCATTAAGCCACTTTTTATTCAATTTCAATAAATAAAGTCAAATAAGCTAAACTGGAATAAAACTGAGTGTGGAATAACATAAATGCCCATTATATCTATTACAATACGAATCTGGAGTCACAACTCACGAGCTTCTAAAATTTTCTACAAACAGAGTCTGAAAGAAATACAACTGTTTTGAACGAAAGAAACTGTAAAATAAGGAAAATAGAAGGGGACTTCAAGGTCTGCTTGGAAAAATTAGAATCACTTACCAATGATTTGGGAAATAAGGGTGATTGAAAAAATCGCCTCTAGGGTTTTCTTGTTTTGAAAATTTGAAGAATGAACAAAATCCCGTTTTCTCAGCTATTTGATCAGTCGCAGATGTCGCATTTGCGAACCCCAGGTCGCAAATGCGAGCCCCACAAATGCAAAGAAACAGTCGCAAAAGCGAAGTCCTTCCATCTATGCTTTCATCGCATTTGAGATGACTTGTTCGCAAATGCGAATATTGATCTTCCGCATTTGCGACCAAACTACCCCAGCCCCACTTCGCAAATGCGAAGTATTGTTTGCAAATGCGAACTCTCGCCTCCCCATAATTGCGACCTCTTGATCGCAAATGCGAACTCATAGTGACCCAAGTACTCTTCGCAAATGCGAGCCTGTCAGGATTAGGGAATGTTCGCAAATGAGAACACTGATCTTGCAATTGCGAGATCAGACACCAGTTACCAGAAATTGCAGAACCAGCTGAGTCTTCTAAGTCCAAACCACTCCGTAGCCTATCCGAAACTCATCCGTGCCCTCGGGGCTCCAAACCAAACTGTACACAAATCTAAAAATATCATATGAACTTGCTCGCGCGACCAAATCGCCAAAATAACACCTAGAACTATGAATTGAGCATCAAATCAAAGGAAATTTTCAAGAAAACTCATGAACTTCTAATTTCACAACCGGATGTCCGAATTATGTCAAACCAACTCCGTTTCTCACCAAATTTGACGGACAAGTCATAAATATAGTATTGTACCTATACCGGATTCCGGAACCAAAATACGGACCCGATATCAATAAAGTCAAACATTGGTCAAACATTTCAAAGTCATTAAGCTTTTAAACTTTCAAATTTCAAAAAAGTCCGATAACTCGGGCTAGGGACTTTCGAATTCGATTTTGGGTATACATCCAAGCCCTAAATCACGTTACGGACACACCGGGACCGTTAAAATATGAATCCAGATTCGTTTTCTCAAAATGTTGACCGAAGTCAACTCAAATGGTTTTTAAGGCAAAAATTTCATATTTTTCTCAGTTTTTAACATAAAAGCTTTCCGGAAAAACACCTGGACTGCGCATGTAAATCGGGGAGGCTAAGATGAGGTATTTAAGGCTTCAAAGCACAGAATTAGATTCTAAATCATAAGATGACCTATCGGGTCATCATAAGGTGCAAAATCAATGGGTGTGAAAGATGCGGTTGCTTTAGTGGGAGTCCAAATGTTCCCTTCCGGTTGCTAGATCCTGCTCTCAGCTTCGTCGATCCTCTCAAATGTCTTATCATGTTGAAGGTGTTGGGATATATACTATTAACTATGGGTTTGATTTGGATATAGTATTTATTATGGAACAATTATTTATTCAATTTAAATAAAGTTTTAAATAGATCATATATTAGTCTGTGTCCTTTGCTTATAAAATAGATGATTTAGTGTATAGAGTTTAGCTTATACACGAAAGATTAAATCATCAGTTCTTATAAGTATAAAGTTTGAGTTCACAATCTAATGATGGAATTGGACAAGTCATCAGAAATGATTATAGCACAAGATTAAATATAATTTATCTTGATTATGGGAATGGTTTAATTTCAATTTCTTGTGCTAGTACATTTTGTATGTATTGAACATACCAAGTAGAGATAAGTATTTTATACTGACTTAATAAAATAAACTTTCTAGACATTAAATATGCTTATACTCTTAATTTTTATATAATTTATTATTAACTGTGTATATTTATGATTATTTTGATTTATTAAAAGGTAAAATTCTTTTGTGGGTCAATATGCCTGGTAAATTAGATAATAACAATGTACATTGGACAAGTAATAGTTAGTTGATAGAATCCATGTCTCGGTTTGGAGATAGATGATACACCTTTATGAAAGCTTATAAGTTTTCATGTGTAAACCCGACATATGAATTTTGTATCTGACACATGAAATAAGTTAAGACGAATTA
>NC_031990.1:52329960-52396312 GCF_001879085.1 Nicotiana attenuata | reverse complement strand
TATCTGACACATGAAATAAGTTAAGCGAAATTCTAAAGAAAATAATCAATAATTAAATTGTCAGTAATTTAATAAAATTGATTAGTATCTGAATCTTAACATAGGGAATTAATAAGATTTAATGGATGAATCTTGAAATCGAATAAGGAGTGCAATTATGAATTTTTAGTGGAATAATTCGTAATTAATTATGGTGGATATTAATTTCATAAATTAAAAATTAATTCCATAGTTGGAAGTCTTGTTAATTAAATTATGTGGTCTATGTTGTGCTTAACTAATAGAAAATAAAGAAATTCATTTTTAGTGGAAAGGTTTTGGAAAAAGGGTTTTAACCCTTAAAACTTGTGCTATGAATACATAAGATTTTCCACACAGAGGGGAGAGAAGATGGTGGCCAAATTTCAGCCCCTTTTTCTAGAAAATTTCGCCCACACGAAATTACTATTTTCATATCTTACTTGGGTAACACAGTAAAAAATTGTGGAACGTTCGAAGATCATGATCGTACGGGTGGTGGAGATCCATTGAGATGATGTGGAACTGAAAGCTTACATGACTCAAAAGTCGTGTTCACGCTTCAAAAGGTAACCCGTATTGTCTAGATTACATATAATTTTGATACTGGGATTGCTTCCGCTACTTATAATAATCTATCAGAAGGTTTACGAATTATTTTTCCCAAACGATCGAGCTTATTGGTTCTTTCTTAAATCATGGTAGTTTTCAAGTGCGAGTCACAATCCATTCACTTAGACTTCCTTGCAAGTTAATTAAGGCATAGTGACTGTTAGACAGATTGTTCAGTATTCAATATACTTACTTTTTGACCCCATCGTCGACAATCTCTCATTTGTTCGACTACTCGCAGGGCCTACTGCGTTTAGGTATAAGAAATTTCACCCGAAAAAAGAGTGCAAAACTGTACTCATGTTAAATTGTGTTCCTGGTAAACAAAAGAGCTCATGTCATAAATTGTTAATGAAGACCTGGTCCCAGTCGCTGACAATTGAGTGTTACTTCCCTTTAAGTTTTCATTACTTTGATATTCTTTCAGCAACATACTTAGTGGGTGTTTGGACATAAGAATTGTAAAATTCCAAAATAGGGTGAAAATTTTTTTCAAGTGAAAATGGTATTTAAAGTTTAGAGTTGTGCTTGGACATGAATATAATTTTGTGTTGTTTTTGAAGTTTTGTAAGTGATTTGAGTGAACATTTTGAAAAATAACTTTTTGGAGTTTTTCATATTTTCGAAATTTTATAAAATGCATCTTCAAGTGAAAATTTAAGTTTTATGAACAAACGCTGATTTCGGAAAAAAATTAAATTTTTTGGAAAAAAGGGAAAAATTTCTTATGTCCAAACAGGCTCTTAAACTTGGGTGTCAGAACATGTTGTACCTCTTTCCGACAAGTTGGTGTTTAGGCTATCGTATCATTGTCTTTGGTATTTGCTAACTAGGCCTTGTTGTATAAAAGGAAAATGCAGAATTTGAGAAATTGGAACAAGTAAAAGCTCGAGGATAAGATATCTCATCACGATCATATGAATCAAGCACATGATGACTACATGGATGATCGTGTCATTATATATGCAGCGGGCAGAGGCGGACCCAGGATTTAAGTGCAACGGGGGCACACCGCCTTTAAATATGTCAATTATTGGTGACAAATTTCGGCGTGAACTCTTTAAAAATTTAATGATTATGATAACTTATGACAAAGAAAAATTCTCTGTCGCCGTTTGCTAGAATCAATAGACATTGCTACCTTGTTGAAGAGAGAGAGAAGGGTTTGTAATTTTTTATTTGCAGAGATAGGAGTTTGGAGTTTTTGATTTTGAGGGAGGGACTTGAAAAAGAAAATAACATTTATTAAGTTGATTGTTATGTACAAGTATTAAATGATAATTGAATTTTAAAAATATTAAATTGAAGAAAGAAAATAATTGACTACAAAGTGAAAACAATCATTGAATCAGTTACGGAAAGGAAAACCTACTAAAATGCTAAAGTTGGGTTTTGATCCCAAGCCAACAGGGGCGGGTAGGTGGCTTTAGCACTACACTCAACCAACTCCGCTATGGGTCCATTTTGTAATCTTGGGGGCACCGGTAAAATATTTAAGGCGTCCTTGATGTATAGACTTATATACACAAAACATATATACACTGATTTTTTCGACGCCAACGGATTCCGGTGACCCCAGTACCCCTAACATTGGTCCGCCCCTGGCAGCGGGAATCACACAATAACGTGCAATAGTACCCATAGCAATCAGTCCATATTGGCGACATGGCCAGGACCCATTAGGAGCCCGACATAGGACGGTTGCCCCACTCGGTACCAAATAGTAGCATTTACCGTGATATGGAAAGCATAAACAGATTTATATGTCGCTCTCCGTTAATAAGATAAATAAGTGGTGTTAGACTAGTTTGATATATTCTCATTTCAGAAATGCGATCTATGTTTGACCAAAAGATATCGAAACATTTGTGATTAAATCAATTAACAAAGATGAAGAGGTAAATCTTAGTTAAACATAATAACCTCCAGATCCATAAACGAATCAGAAAATAATGCATAAGATGAAATACGAGTGATCAATCTTATTGATATTTTTCATTTCTTCTTTTGTTAATCGATGGAGATGACTGTTTTTCATCTTCCATGGATGATGACTTTGTCTTCCTTTTGCTAAGAAAGTTACAGAGGAGAGGGAAGAGAGAGAAAAAGCTCCCCCCCTCAATGGAAGATTCCCTCCCTATATATAGTTATGGAATCCTCTATATTCTTGGGTCAATACACTTTCACACCACGTCCGCTTTCGTCGTTCCCTGAGTATCGTTCTTTGTCATGGTGGGTATTGTGAGTACGGGGTTTTGGAGAAAACCATGTCGTCTTCCACTGTCTCGTCGCTTGGACGGGATCTCGGTTAGGCCGACCGCAACGGTCAGATTTTGGCCAATACAGTTAGTCCCTCCGTCTGCCGGGGTTGTCTCTTGTCGGGCCTGGTAGACGGATTATGATTGTTACATATCTAAGAGAAATCTGACTACCTACCCCTTGGGTATGATCTTTAGATTATAGTAACGTGACGACTTCTTTTCGATATCCTTGAACCATTGCGGCTGTTTCAGAACCGAAACATCGTTTATCTTGAAGCGTTGTTTATGGTTGCCTGCCATTATGACATACGTTCCCAGGGGATTTCATGCCCTATCAACTTCAGTTGGCGACTCTTGGGTTTCGTGCTTGGGGAATTTATGCCTCTTATAAATAGTACTGCATCATTCAATTGACACATTTTTTGCCTTTACTTAAGAGAACTTTGCGAATCTTCTTTTCTCCCGATACTTCGAATTTTTGATTTTCTCTAGTTAGCCAGGAATTTTCGTCTTTCCTTTTCTTTATCCCTTTGCTTTATCAAATTGATTCAAATGGCTGGCGATTCTTCTCGCGCTGACCTCTCTGCCACAACTCCGGCGCCGGAAAGTGATGTTCTAGCCACTAGAGGAGCAGAAGTGGTAGAAGATGAGGAGGTCCCGTCGGTGGCTGAGATCTTGCCTCGCCCTGGGAAAGCGTTGAGCGATTTCCACAGTCCCGCCGGGGAGGAGCCGGAACCTGCTCCCTCCATCATAACTTAGGAGGGGATCGCAGAATTGAAGTCTAGGTGGGGAATCCCTCGCCACGTTGAATTACTGCCGACGGTGGGGGACGACATAGTCCATTTTGACCGCCCAGGGTATTGCTCGTTCTACGCCTACCCCTTTATTGTTGGATACACGCTTCCTCTCCCTCTCTTGGTGGTAGATTTTTGCCACTCTTACGAGGTATGCCCAGCGCAACTTTCGCCGTACCTATATATATTGTTCCTCATGCTGCTCAAGTTTGCGGATCTTGCCGGTCGTGAGATCACTTTGGGGCATATACTCAATATTTTCGCCCCTCAACTCATTCGTGGCACGATGATTCACATGCGCCACCGAGGGTCAAAGAGTCTGGTGGTGAATATGGACGACAGAGCTAACCGTCGCTTCTACGAGAATTACTTTTATGTGAAGACCGAACACCTTGTGGCGGATCCTACGTGGTTCCTTGAGAAATGGAACTTCGCACGTAAGTTTCTATGTTTTTTGTCAGAGTGATGTTTGATTGCTTTCCTTTGGGTAGTACTAAACTGTGTATTTCAGCCGTGAAGCTACCCCCTGCACCTGTTGATGGTATCTGCGAGTGGGTGAGCGCCATCCTTCCTCATACGGCGGGTGTCCGTACATGGTCGTCCTTCTATGAGAAATATGGACGCAAGCCCCTTACTGGTGAGTAATATCGTCTTTGTTCGCTATTCCTCCTCCTTCCCTTTTTACTTGGTTTCTTATGTGATGTTTGTTGATGCCAGGAAGAGTGCGGAGAGCGAGGGCTCCTCTATTAGCTTTTTGTCAACCTACCTCGTCCGCTCGTCCTGCCTCGACGTCTACTACCCGACCTTCGTCGAGGGCTCCTTCAGTTGAATCTACGGCTACGGCCGTACACGCGGAGGTTACCTCGACCCGAGATTTCAGCCCCTATCACCTCCCCAACGAGGGAATCTTCCCGTGCTAAGGAAAGGGAGGGGGTATCATGGAGGCGGCGAGTGGAGTTCGAAACGGCTCCTTCAGCCGTGATACATTTATAGGAAGACCTTCCCTTGACGGGATCTGAGGCGGGAGTTGATGCCATTCCGCCAATAGAGACGGCCCCAGGTATTGTGTCTTTCCCATCGACGGAGATTCTTGCCGCTGTGATTAATCAGCCATCTGCCGCATTGGGGGATCAGACTTCTGAGGCCGCTGCTACTGCTGTGGACGGGCCTTCGTCCTTGGTACCTGGTCATACTTCTTCCACGGCCGCAGAAAAGGGGAAAGGGTGTCGTGGTCGACGACTACAAATTCGAGTCTGATCTTGACCCTGATGATGTTAGGATGCTTGAGGAGGGACCCGTTCGGTGGTTCATGCGGGAGGGCCGTCCCGTATTCTTGAGATTCTGTCGGATATCAACCTTTTGGGAGATACTGAGGACCTGGTGCCGCAGTTTGACCTCTTGTGCTCCGCCGCCGAGAGCAAGGCTCTTCGGAGCGTTCCTGATATTGATTTGATGCATGAAGTGGCCGCTATGGGCTTGAGGGTACGTTTCACTTTTCTTTCATGTTCCTTTCGTTTTTCTTGCTGATCTAGCCTTAGCCTGTCTTTTCTTTTTTCAGAAGTATATGGTGGAGATTGAAAGTGCTCGTAGGGCTGATACTCGGGCCAAGATTTTCCTAACGATGCTGGGGAAATATCGGCGCTATCGCGATAAGTGTCGTGAGATCCACGAGTGGCTGAAGGCGAACCCTGATGCTCGATCCCTCCAGCACCTGATGGAGGCTATCCGCAGAAGTAGTGTGCTCGAGGAGCAACTTCGTGCAAAAGACGAAGAACTTGAGTTGGGCAAAGGGGTTGCTGCAGAGTGCGAATATCTTCAGGAGATGTTGAGGTCTATGCAATTTGAGATGGATCAGAACCTTATCAGGGTCGAGGCGATGAGCGCGGAGTGGATGGGGAAGTTGACTTAGTTGGAGAGAAAAGTTGCTGGTTTGGAAAATATCGAGAGTGCCTGGTCATCGGCTTTTGCGAGGGCGGCGACTTTGGAGAACACCATCCGCGTCCTCCAATCCGAGCAGGAATCGGAGAGGGCGACAACCACGCTAATGGAAGCGAGGATTGAGGAGCGTATCAGTGAGATCGACCGGGAGGCATCGACCCTAGGGGACCGGGTTGCTGCTCTTGAGGCCGAAAAGGAGCAACTGTTAGCTCAAGTCGAATCCTCCTCCACCGCTGTTCCTCGTCATTTGCACGAGCTTTGGGTTCATGCCGAAGCCTAGTGGGACATCTATAAGAGTTTGTGGGAGGCGGGCAACGTTACCGAGGCCGCATACGAAGGAGCACGGGCGAAGGCACGAGAGGCTCGTGTTAACAGTGGATATGACTCTGCAACACCGGAAGCTGATGAGGGCGCGGATGATGAGGGAGGATCTCCTGGAGATGGTGCCGAGTGAAAGAATTGCTATCTTTGTTTCTTTTTTATTGTTGTTGTTTATTGTTTTTTTTTTCTTGGACTCCGTTGGTTTTAGCTATAGGTAATTTGCGGCTGTTTGCGCAGTAGCTTTGTATAAAGAGGATTTGTCATTGTTACATGCCTTCTGTACTCCTTTTCCTGTTTTGATCTTCGTAATTTTGATGCAAAGTAGATTCTTGCGTGCTTACTTCCCGCTTCTTAGGGGATTTCAAGGTCACTCGGGTTGAGTAGATCCTTGATGACAGCTTTAGCCGATGGGACGGTGCTTTTCACCTTGTGTCAAGGTGCTGATCCATCAAAGTCCAAATGGTATCAGATTCTTCTTCTGATAGAGGCCTTAGCCGTAGGGATTTTGTTTTCGAGCTTATTTCGAAGTATCATCCCGTTGCGAGTCCCAGTTTTCTTCGGCGATGGCTTTCGGCCTTAGGGGTATTATTTCGAACTCTTATCGAAATGTTAACCCGTCGTTGTTCGATCGAGGTCGAACTCTTCTTTTTGGCTAAGGCCCTTGGCTTTAAGGGTATCATTTTGAGCTCTCGTCGAAATATTAACCCGTCGTTGTTCGATCGAGGTCGAACTCTTCTTTTTGGCAAAGGCCCTTGGCCTTAAGGGTATCATTTCGAGCTCTCGTCGAAACATATTAACCCGTCGTTGTTCGATCGAGGTCGAACTCTTCTTTTTCGCGGAGGTCCTTAGCCTTAAGGCCTTAAGGGTGTCATTTCGAGCTCTCGTCGAAATATTAACCCGTCGTTGTTCGATCGAGGTCGAACTCTTCTTTTTGGCGAAGGCCCTTGGCCTTAAGGGTATCATTTCGAGCTCTCGTCGAAATATTAACCCGTCGTTGTTCGATCGAGGTCGAACTCTTCTTTTTGGCGAAGGCCCTTGGCCTTAAGGGTGTTAATCGAAATATTAACCCGTCGTTGTCCGAACGAGGTCGAACTCTTCTTTTTGGCGAAGGCCCTTGGCCTTAAGGGTGTTATTTCGAACTTTCGTCAAAATATTAACCCGTCGTTAGTCTCGGTTTTTCGGAGAGGGGTATCTTCAGGGGGAGTCCCAGTTCGCCAGATTTTATTTGCGTCGGGGAGTGTGATATCGGAGAGCAGGAAATGTTGCTGCTTTGCTCACACTCGTTTCACACACATATTAGAGTTTTCCTGTCTAACCTTTTCGCTTTCCAGTCTTGAGATATCATTGGTGGATGGGACGATGAATTATGCTTTGACCTCGGGGGGTTCCCCCTCGTCGGCCCGATCTTTAAGTCCCTAGGAAGGCTTTCTTGGGGCACCTTTTTGGTGAGGGAGAGGAAGTATCATTTGAAGGGTATCACTTCCTAAGCGTTGGGTTTGTCTGGTGGACGATATTTCGATTGTTCCGTAATAATTTCCCATTCTTCAGTTGGGATGTTCCCTTGCTCGCTCGCCCGTGTTGCGCTTGCGTTCTTGTTTGAGCAACCAGCAGAAGGTGGGTTAGGATGATATTTTCCTTATCCCGATCCGATGAGTTGGTGAACGAAGGTGGATTGATGGTGTTACTCGCTCTGCTTGGCGCTTCGATGGTTGACGGGGATGGTGTTCTCTGAGTTTGGTAACCGTATTCAGCTCTCTTTCCCTTCCTTTTTGTGCCTTTGTCCTGTGCGGGCTAGGCTTGTTTTGACTGGTTCATGGGGCTGCCCGGCGTGCGGGGATGATGTTGGTTGCAACTTTTGCTTGTACATAGCATCATGATCTAGGTTGGCGTGTGAGATTACTTACTGTTCCTCTTGGTGGGTGATCATGTTTCCGGTTTTTGATCTGGAGGAGACTAGGAAGTTTTCACTAAGAAATCTCCACAGACGGCGCCAAATTGTTTGACCAAACGATATCGAAACCTTTGTGATTAAATCAATTAACAAAGATGAAGAGGTAAATCTTAGTCAAACATAATAATCTCCAGATCCATAAAGGAATCAAAAAATAATGCATAAGATGAAATAGGAGTGATCAATCTTATTGATATTTTTCATTTCTTCTTTTGTTAATCGATGGAGATGACTGTTTTTCATCTTCCATGGATGATGACTTTGTCTTATTTTTGCTAAGAAGATTACAGAGGAGAGGGAAGAGAGAGAAAAAGGCCCCCCCCTCCCCCCTCAATGGAAGATTCCTTCTCTATATATAGTTACGGAATCCTCACTATGTTCTTGGGTCAATACACTTTCACACCATGTCCGCTTTCGTCGTTCCTTGAGTATTGTTCTTTGTCATAGCGGGTATTGTGAGTACGGGATTTTGGAGCAAACCATGTCGTCTTCCATTGTCTCGTCGCTTGGACGGGATCTCGGTTAGGCCGACCGCAGCGGTTAGATTTTGGCCAATACAATCTATAAGTCGCATTCGTTGAATGGGATCTGTAACTCGCATTCCGAACGACATATGTCCATTGGTATTCTGCCTAAAACTACAACGCCACCGCATGAGCCCACGTTTCTTCCTCTTATGTCGGCTGCTCTCTGCTGGTCTTCTCTTTCATCTTAGTAGTTCCTTTGTGTTTATCTTACTGTATATCTTTTCTCTTTTCACTGGTTTCATCAAATTTATTTTGGTTTTAATTTGGTGCTCTCAATTGATTTCTTTTAACACAAAGAGGGTTTTGGTACTCTTTAAGGGTTATCTTTGTCTGGTATCATGAAATGCTACACAATCGATATTGGTTATTTCAATACATCATAAACGTAACATTATTTTTTTTTTAACATTTTAAATCGCACTGTAAATGCAACTTAGATAGCGCACTGGATTACGATTTTCTTATTGCATTACTCGGTTGCAACTTAGATATCGCATTCCTGGATTGCGTGTCAACAATCTCTCAACTTTGTTATGGGGTTGTTGCGCATATGTACAGCTCAATAATTTTTTCCATCTAGAATAGCCAACATAAGTTTATATTGAATTTCGTGAAGTCAAACCTATTTAGTGTTATTTTTTTACCTTCTTCCCTGAACTACCATGAAACCCTCTTCATTTTCTCATTTTTCATTTCTAAAATTTGTATATGATGCATAAAAGTGTATATACACTATTATACATTACACATTTACCCTTATACACTATTATACATTACATATACACTGAATGACCATGTATAAATAGTGTATAACTATATATAAACAATGTATCCACATTGTTATACACAAAATCAAAGGAGCACTGGGTAGTCTTCTCCATCAATTTTTCAGCTGCTCGAATCAATTTGAATGCCTTCCAATCGCCACCCAATCTGGAACAACCCAAAGCTTCGATACCCCAACATTGACCTAACATTGGTTGACTAGATGGCCGACCGGCCCGTCTACTTAACTATAGCACGATGGATGATTATTTATGGGCTTTTTTCAATTTTAGCCCTATGCCAGAAGCTATTTACATTTGGTAGTCAAAAAAAGTTTATAAAATTTGTATAATTTTTGTATATAGCATACAGAATGTATATATACACAACCAAATATTTTTTTGGCTATTATTTTAAAAGCGGCTATATTGTCATTTGTCTATTAACTTTCATTACTCGATATTTGCCGTTTGCTGGAGTCTAGTAGCCCATAAGGCCCAATCGTCTCGTCCATAAGTGAACGACCATCGTCTTCGGCCCTATGTAACACTGGGTTGTTAGATTTCTAGCTAGTATTGTTATTCGGCCCCAATATCTATTTGATTACTTTGTTATTTCGTATGATGTACCAAGATTGTATTCATATTTATTTGTTTGTTATTTTTGAGAGAATGAAAAATGAAAGTGAATTAAGCATTCTGATGATTTTGTTTTCCTATATTCCTTAGTCATATCGAAAATTTTGGAAGAAATATTTCTAAATATAAGGCTACTTTTGTTTTATAAATTTGTTTGGTAAATACTAGTTTAAGTATCTCTCTGAATCCATTACTCAAATACTCATTTAACTATTCAAAATTATCTAATAAAATCATATTTTTTTAGTTTGTAACAAAAAAGTCACTCAACTATTTCTATAACACTTATAAGGTCAATCACATAGATTTTTCAAACTTTCGATAGCCATATACCTATTTTACCCTCTAAATTATTAACTTTTTATCATTTTTTAATAATTTCTTAATATATAATTTTTTTCTCTTTACTATATTACTGATATACCTATAGAAAAAAATAAATCTTATTTATAAGCAAAAAAATTATTGAAACATATATAATATTGGAACAAAAATGATTGAACGGAGTTTTCAAGCATATATAATGTATATCATAAACTATTTTAATATATTATAATTATTATATTGTATTACATGCATAAAATATATCCTTTGAAAACTTTCATTCTCTTTCATTCTCAATTGTACAAAATAAGTATTTTAATTTTTATTTTTATTATCAAAATTATTCTTATCAAATTTTTATTGCGCTCAATTATTTTATTCATCAATTCAGGTATTTAAAGTATTATTTTATAATTCAAACGTAATTTTTAATATAATATTTTTATAACTTAATATAATAATACCCACTAAAAATAAGGTATACGCTCCACACGCCGTTAAGACTAGTTAGATAATTATAATATTAATAAATGGTGAAATGACTGAGTTAGTTTCAGTAGCATTGATAGATTGGTCCAAATTCGCATAAATTCACCAGCCTAATTAGGAGAAAAATCAGAATTAGCTTGATTTACATTGATAATTGAATATTAGCCACAATTTTATAAGTATTTCGATATAGTCGCTTTTTCATGTAAAGATAATTTGAACAAAAATAACTTTAAAAATCCAAAAAAAAATTCCGAGTTCCAACATAATATGATGAAAGTTTATTTCGAGCTCCATAATCCAACATAATATGCTGGAACTTTTCGTGGTTTAGCTAGGGTATTTTTGTCCAAATTTTATATTCGCATAAAATAGTGACTATTTTATAATGGATTTAAAAACGGTGGCTATTTTTTGATTACCTGTCTGAAAACTAGCTAGCCCGTACTATTTCCACGCCTAATTACAATTTATCCGGTCCAAAGTTGCAATGAAACTGCAAACTATTCACCTACAGTTACATTTATGTTTTTTAGTCTCGTCCCTTATAAATTTTTTTCTAAAAGACTCACGTTTCATTTGTAGTTACTATTGTCTATTCAACACCGATGCTATAGGGTGTAAATTTGCTATATACACTATTTGTCTCGATTCTTAGTTTTTTTACTATTTGAATTACCCTGACAATGGCCTGGGTTGTGTTGTATTCCAAAAAGGTGCAACGAGGGGGCTAGACCTTACCTCAAAAAAATACAACAAAGGTGATACTATCTCCCCAAAAAGAACATGATAGGAGGTTCATACATACGACCTCCATCCTGAGAAAATCTATGTACATATTAACTAATAAAAAATTAGATTTTTCATACTTCGTCCTTATGTTAGTAAGCTGCCATTTATCTAACAGGAAAGAACTTTTTATATCGTTAGGAAGTTGTTGGAATGAGTGGAATATTCTCCTTTAATTTGTAGTTTTGGCCAACTTTGCGAGACAATCGGCTACCTGGTTGCCTTCTCTGAAGCAGTGATTTAGATTAATTTTAGCATGTTGAACAAAATTAGAGGTTCTATCAATCACCATCTTGATCTTCAAGTTATTAGTGTCTATTTCTTTAAGCATCTCGGCAATAATCATTGATTCAAGTTCAAGCGAAAAATTGGTGTATCCATTTTGGCTACACCATTTTTCTCCAAACTCAGCCGCATTAGCCTCTGCCATATTGTTAGTAACACAATTTATGGGCACAAAAAAGGCCACTATAAGGTTGCCATTACAGTCCCTAACCACTCCTCCAATGCCGGCTTTTTCACTTTCCTTGCTAAAGCTACCATTAGTGTTGACTTTGGCAGTTTCTGTCATAGGAGGTTCCCATGTAACATGCATCAATTTTTGCGATGGCTTGAATCTCTCTATTTTCTCACACAATGAAGGTCAATCCAGTTGAGCAAAGTCACCTGGAATAAATCTGGAGATTGTTGCTTTTAAAAGCGAAATGCGGCAAAAGAAAAGGAAGGAAAATCCATGGACCGACCTAATGCTTTGGTGTTTCATGGTATTGAGTTGAAAATTCTTCTGCTTTCCATATCTATACGCATTTCTATGCCTCCAGATTTCCCAAGAGATGACCACGGGGCAATCTGGAGGATTTATTTATGAACTCTATTGTTGGCATTCGTCTCCCACCATCTCTTGAAGGTAGCAATTACAAGTTCTTGTTGATGCTTGATTCCAAGTGAATTTCCAATGGAATTCCAAATGAAGTTTGCTGCATCGCTATTGTTAAAAACATGATGAATTGTCTCTACCTGCGCAAAAAGACAACAGGAACATCTGAAAATAATATTAGTGCCAAATCTGTCTATAACATCATCAAAAGGCAATCTATTTTTAAAAAGTCTGCACGTGATAAAAGAGATTTTGAAAGGGATAGAGTTATGCCAGATTTTGCTTATGAAATCATTTTTTACTTTTTAAATCTAATATATTTCCAAGCAGAAGTAGAAAAGAAATGCCCATTATCATAAATATTCCAAATTGGAAAATCTTCCTCGTTTGGGCCACCAATATCCAATTGAACAATGAAGTTAGTAAGAGGACCAGGGAGGACTTCATTAAGCTTGTCGATATTTCATTCTTCATTTTGCATAAACTACTTCACCGGTAGTTTGGCTGATCTACTACCTCCTTGAAAAAGATTGGCTAATGCTCCTTTACCGGTCCAATTATCCCACCAGAAACTACAGTTGCCTTTTTGAACTTCCCATCTGATATATGCTCCGCTTTAACTCTGATACTCAATATATTTCTTCCATATGTGAGAATCAGCTTGACTTTATCTTTTGCTCACCGGATGAGCTCTTTTACAGTATTTGTTCTTGAGAAAAGTGGCCCAAAGAGAAGGCCGAGTTTTGAATCTCCATCATATTTTGATGCTAAGAGTGTCAATGATATCTTTCATTTTCTTGACATCAACTCCACTCTTGTCTTTGGGTAGACAATGATTGTTCCATGAACTCCAATGATATTTACTTCTACCTTCATTAGACCCATAGAAGAACTTAGCAAAGTGCTTCTCCATGAGATTAGTAATTCCTTTAGGAGGATTTATAGCAGACAACATATAAGTAGGGAGAGATTGGGGGACATGTTTAATCAAGATCATTCTCCCTCCGGGAGACATCATATTGCCTTGCCATCCATTGAGCGTTTTGACAATTTTAGAGAGCATTCCATCAAAGAGACTGCTAGTCTTTCTTCCATAATAGATAGGGCATCCCATATAGATAAATGGGAGACACTTATCCATAAAACCAGTTGCATTTCTAATTCTATTGATTCTATTGGCGCAAGTATGAGGAGTTGTGATAAAAAAACTCTTGTCATTGTTAACTTTTTGGCCAGATGCCTTTTCATATATGTCAATAAGATTCTTAATGAGACTGATTGTGTTATTGTTACCTCCACAAAAAATTACAATATCATCCTTATAAACTAAGTGGTTAATGATAGAACCTCTGTGATCCATACTGAAAGGAGTAAAGCTTATAAAATCATTCAGCTCATTGAGAGATCTGGAAAGAACCTTAGCCCCAATAATAAACAATGAAGGAGATAAAGGATCCCCTTATTTGAGGCCCTGTGAAGCTGGAAGAAACCAGTTCTGGCACCATTAATAATGATGGATTACCAGACTCCTTGTACAAGCCCCCAGATAAGATCAATCCAACTTTCAGAAAAGCCAAACTTCCTCATTATTGCCATTAGTAAGGTCCATGAAATTCTGTCATAGGCTTTAGCCATGTCATTCTTTAAAATTACATTGCCTCCTCTGTTCTTCTCTTTCACACCTTGAGCAATCTCCTGTGCTAGGAGAATATTTTCAGTAATTATTCTTCCCTTGACAAAACCACTCTAATTCTCCGAGATGAGCTTCCTATAACGACCCGACCGGTCGTTTTGAGCATATGCACTTTGCTCGATTGTTTGAGGGCATGAGTAGCTCCGTATGATGTATTATGACTTATATGAATTGTCGGTTTTGGTTTGCAGGTTACTCGAAATTTATTTGAAAGAATAATTCTCAGCTAGAAGGTTTAAGTTGGGAAAGTTGACCGGATGTTGACTTATATGTAAACAACCTCGGATTTGAATTTTGATAGTTCCTTTAGCTCCGTTAGGTGATTTTGGAGTTAGGAGCCAGTCTTGAATGTGATTTGGAAGTCCATGGTAGAATTAGGCATGAATTGACGAAAGTGGAAATTTTGGCGATTTTGGCCGGCAGTGAAAATTTTGATATCGGGGTCGGAATGGAATTTAGGAAGTTGGAGTAGATTCGTGGTGTCATTTCTGACTTGTGTAAAAAATTTGGTGTCATTCGGACGTGATTTGATGGGTTTCAGCGTCGTTTGTGAAATATGAAAGTTTAGAAGTTCTTAGGCTTGAATCCGAGGGTAATTTGGTGTTTTGATATTGTTTTGAGTGATTCGAAGGCTCGACTAGGTTTGTATGGGGTTATACGACTTGTTGGTATGTTTGGTAGAGGTCCCGAGGGCCTCGGGTTGATTTCGTGTGATTGACGGAACAAGTTTGGAATTGGAGGATTGCTCAAGTTGAACTCAGCTGTCATAACCGCACCTGCGGAGTGGGAACCGCAGGTGCGAGCCCGTATAAGGAGCCGTAGATGCGGCCAAGGCTGAGGTGGGCTAGAGCCGCAGGTGCGAAGGATTGGTTGCATCTGCGAGCCCGCATGTGCGAGTCCTGGGGCGCAGATGCGGAAGAAGGGAGAATGGCCAGTTCCGCAGAAGCGGAAGGATATGTGCAGGTGTGCGCCCGTGATAAGTATGGATTTTGACCACTTAATTACTCTCTTATACTTGCAGGAATATTGGAAAACGAGCCGAAGAAGGAAAAATTAACTCATAAAGGAGTCGAAAGTGAACAAAAGCAAAAACTGGGCAAAGAAAGTAGCAGTGTGGACCACAAAATTCTAGTACGGCCGCAGAATGAGATTCAGAGAAGGGGTTTTAGACAACTCAGACAGTGCGGATGCACCAAAAATGTGCGGCCGCAGGAGATCAAGTGCGACCGCAATCATAATTATGTAGTCTGCAAGAGTCAAGAATTAGAGAGTTGATAAAAGTCCAAAAGCTGAAGAGTGCGGACCGCACCACTTTTGTGCGGCTGCGGAATCCTCAGTGCGGCCGCAACCATTTTTATGCGGACCACAGAAGACCTCAAGTTCCAGTCCCAAGTTCCCAAGTGCGCGGACCACACCAGAATTTTGCGGCCGCATAAGGCCATTTTGCTGTCTGCATTAGAATTATGCGGCCACATAACCTCCGTAGGGGCATTTTTGTCAGATATGTTCAGCTTAGTATAAATATAATTTTTTGTTATTTTTAGGTTAAGTTTAGTTTGCAGAGGTGCACCTGAACGTTTTTCTTTACTTCTTTGAGTAATTTTGTATTAGATTGACTTCTTAACACTAGATTTTCTTTGTTTAATCTATGATGATGCATTCTATCTTAATTTCTTCTTGTATTTCTTCATTTTTCAGGAGTAGCTAAATCTTTAGCTATGGTTGTGGATCAACCCTAGTGTGGATAATTAATGGGTATTTAATTTTAGGGCTTGTTTGTGATTGGGTTAGTGATATCTAGCCTTGTTTATGCTTAAATTCTAGAATTAATGGTTGCAAACATTGATTCATGCCTTTTTGACGTTGTCTTTGCTTGAGAAAGAGAGACTATGTTCAGAAAAACTTGGCTAGCAAGGAATTGGGGTGAATTCAAGAAATTGATAGCCCCAATTAAAGGGCCAAATCTAGAGATAGTAAGACCCGATTTGAGCATATATGACTTAATTTATGCAAATACCCATTTGGGCTTGAAAAAGCCAAATCCCTCAAAATCACTCAAACTACCGAGAGGTGTAGAGTGAGCAATTGCATGTGTTTGCTATACCACGACCCCGATAAATTAAACTTTTCCTATAGTTTACAATCCGTTAGGTAGCCACCTAGGTGGAGGTCACGACCCTAGATTCCTTTATCATTTGAAAAACACTCAAAATTAAAAACATTGTCTTCTAGTTATTATTTGCAATCCTTAGCTAAAAGTAGAAATAGAAAACAACAAATGAATATATGGAAGTCCAATCTAAGGCACATCATATATTAGCTCTAGTTATATACCTAATCCAAATTCTAACTCATTGTGGATTCGATCCCGACTCGTGTTGGGTTTATTATTACTTCGACCGCCTCACTACCTATTTGCGGTGTGAGTTTGTACGAGATCAATTTTTGGCGCCGTTGCCCGGGAGTTAAGCGGATTTAGCTATATACCTAGATTTTTGTGTGTTTTGTCTTTCTTTCCTTCCGAGTTACTAATTTTGTGTTTGAACTGATTCTATGTACGAATATGGCTCTCAACAACGAGCTCAACAGAAATGTGCACTTGGGGGAGGACGTGGACGATGATGCCATGGATGAGGTTCCTATTGAACCTCAAGCTCATAGACGAGGCAGCCCGCCTCACGATAATGTGCCCGTCCCTCCCCCACCTCCACCAAGAGCGGCAGCCCGCCGACATTTGCCAAACGAGGGTTATGCAATTGCTATAGTCCCGTCCCGCATTAGGGCGAGCAACTTCCAAATCACCAACTTGATGCTTACACTACTTGAGCAACGGGGTTTCTTCACTGGGGCTCCGCATCAAAATGCCTACAAGCATCTCAAGGGGTTCGTCGATTCTTGTTGGGGGAGCAACCAAACAAATGTTTCTGAGGACGCGCTAAGGTTGAGGCTATTTCTCTTTTCTCTACGGGGAAAAGCATTGCACTGGTTAGAGAGGTTGCCCAACCATTCCATCACCACTTGGGATGAGTTGGCAGAAAAGTTCATTTCCAAATTCTTCTCTCTTGGACATATGGCAACGCTTTGGTATGAGATTCTTGCCTTCAAAAAAGAACCCAATGAGCCATTGCACGAGATTTGGGAAAGATATCGTACCATGGTTAAAGAGGTCCGAACAATGATATGACCGAGGCCATGATCCTACAAACCTTCTACAGAGGGATCAACACAACTAATCAATGTGTGGTTAACCAACTCGCCGGGGGTAACTTCATGAACACGCCATATGCCGAATCTTGTGAAATTCTTGATGAGATGGCGGATACCTCTTCGGCGTGGCAAAGTAGAGCCAATGTGCCACAAGGTGATCCTAATGTTATTCACCTACACAAATAGCTACATGACCACGGGCAAGCTATAGCCGAGTTGACAACTACCATGAACCAATTGGCCAACGCACAACTTCAACAAGTTCAAGGGCTGAAACAAGTGCATGCTGTGGAAGGTGTGAATATGATGGTAAACAAAAGACGGCAACAAGGTCAACAAATGTAAAATCGTCCGGAGCAATTTATGCAAGATGATAATGGTTATGATCAAGGTGATTCATTCAATGATCAAGATGAAGAAGTTTAATATGTCAATAATTATCAAGGTCAGAGAAACAATGCTCAAGGGCAAAATCAACAACAATGGAGGTCACAAGGGAATCAAGGTAATTGGAACAACCCAAACCACCAAGGCAATTAGAGCGGTGGTAATTCTAATCAAAGCAATTGGAATAATAAAGGAAACCAAGGCAATTGGGGCAACAACTAATGCTGTATTCTGGGCCGGGCCCGGGCCTAAATGGGCTAAACGGGCCTGGGCTTAGCGGTCCCGGGCTTCACTGTCTCGGGCTTCATGGGCTCAACGGGTGGAACCAGCCCATGACGGGCCTAAGCCCACATGGTCCTGGGCTAAATGGGCCAGGCTAGCGGGCCCATACGAGCCTAACGGGCTTTTTTATTTCCGGGCTATTTTTTTTTAATTTTTTTTGTTTAAGGCAATTTCTTGTAAACCATATATGTATATACTAATATAAATTGCTCTTATACATGGCTATATAAATATATGTAGTATATATAATATAGAAACCTAATTATTAAAGTGCTTGAAGAAAAAGTAAAATAACAAAACAATAGTAAAACTAAATTATCATGCATAATAAATTAATAACAAAGTAAAACATTAAGCATAAATACATCTAATAATTTTAAAATAACACAAATTGTCGAAAAATCTTAAAGACGAATTTCCGGATAAATACGCTCAAGACAATACTTTATATGCCTCCTTAAAATGCCTGTGGTAAACCCTGAACGAAAATTTAAGACTTTTCCATAGTTCTTGCACTTTAATATTTGGCCTTCTTCATTTTCTTCAAGCACTTCAAAGTGTTGCGAAACAAATAAGCGCACTCTTTCCGAACGAGGCATGATTTAACTTGAAATTTCAGATTGAGACTTGAAGCCTTGAAAATTGGAGATTGAGAGATTGAGAGAAATTTAAATTGAGAAATGAGTATTGAGTACTGAAATGAAGAAGAGGGAGGGGGGTAGTTATAGTTTTAGAGAAGGTTAGTNATATATTTCCAAATATAATTTCTTGTAGTATATATAGTATGTTATGTATATATATATATATTATAGCTTATAAAGAATTGCAAGTTAAAGACAAAAAAATATTGCAAAGAGATATTCAAGGAAATGTCTTATAATTTTTATTACCAAAAATGGCATATCTTTCTTAGTCTTCTTCCCCCCAATGGAATGAGCACAACAAGGTGCTAATACCACCATTAAAAGGAAAAAAAACTAAAGAAGATGTGCCAAAGTACAAGTTACACCATAATCTACATTGTATCTCTAACAAATCTCATAAATCCTTCAAGGTTCGGAGGAGGTTCCGTTGGTGGTGGCGGAAAAGAAGCTTGTTCATCACCGCTTCCGGGCGAAGCAGCATCCTCCGCAAGTTCCGCTATCATTTCTTCATAAGCTTCGTCTATCTCCGGTTGTGATTCTGCAAGTCCAAAGTTTCTTCTTTCCGAGCGGATCCAATCTCTGAATAGTACTGATTTTTCCAAGCTCTCCCTCATAGACGCTCTATGATCACCTATTTGAAGTCTTGCTTGACTGAAAACGCCCTCTGATGCAACTGTTGAAGCTTGAATAGATAAAATATCCCGAGCCATCCTTGCAAGAACCGGAAAATGTTTTTCCCTTGCCTTCCACCATTCCAAAAGATCAAAGGTGCCGTCTGGATTCTCCTTTTCAAGTCCCTGCGACAAATAAACTTGAAGCTCATTTAGATGTGAAGTCTCATCAAAATTATCACCTTGAGAACCCCTAAACTCCGTCCAAGATTTAAGTGCTTTTAGGCCCGCAGCTCTTTTAGATGATTGTGAACTAGACGAAGTAGGGGTTGGAACATTTGGCCTAGCATGATCTAACGCAAGTTGATAAGCATTATAAATTGTTTGAGCATTTATTTTAATTGAGGCTTTTGCCTCTGCAAGTGTAGAAAATTCCTCAACTGAAAGATCTAAAGCCTTATAAATATTTGAGTACCAAAAATGAGGACCTCCTAATTTCATTGTTGGATTTAACAATGCAGCAACACCATAAATAGGGGGGATAGGGAAAAAATATTTTTTAAACTTTTCTTTCATTGCATTTATTTTGTTTTACACCTAGCCTTATTTTTACACCTAGCCTTATTTTGTTCTCTTACTTGAGTAAAAAAATTCCAAACTAATGATGTTTCTAGGCGTTTAGAAGGTTGTCTATTAAAAGTAGGGGTTTCTACAGGTGGGTCGGGCGGGGCATCAGTTGGGTTATTAACAGGACTAGTAGGTGTATCATCTAAATCCGGTTGGGTTTCATCTACATCCTCATTTTCCTCATCATTTTCTAAGATAGTTTGATTAGGATAAAGAGCATTCATAACTTCTTCATTTAATTGTTCACCTGGTGCAACATTATGACAAAATTCACTATCGAAAAATTGAAAACAAGGGTTATCACTATCAAGAATAATAGGAGCAGCAGGACGGGTAACAGGTCTGGGTCGGGGAGCCGGGGGAAGGGTAGTAGGTTGGAGACTACTTTCACCAATTTAGCTTTTCCCTTACCACCAAACATTTTTTCTAAAGAAAATAGCCATATTAATTACAATTATGCAAACNTCTAATGCAAAAATATCTACAAATATCTGCAACAGTGTTAGCAATAAACTTACCTGTGTGACGTGAATTAATTATTCTATAAGCAATAATGCGTTTTTGCATTATCCACTCCTCATCTATCCAATGACTTGTAACAGTTAGATAATCACAGTCATTATTACTTCTACCAATATCAGTAGTAATAGAAATCCGATTAGTTATATGAGTAAATAAATACCGCAAATATTGTTCATATTCATGTTTATATTTATAAATATCGCTCTTAACTGTTGCGCGAGGCCAAACTTTATAAGTAGGATTAAAAACTTTTCTAATATAATGCACAAAATTAGGGAAGGAAAAGTATAGGGTAAGCACATAACGGTAACCATCTTTACTAATTCTTCACGATCTTTATTAGGATCGTAATATAAAATACCACCGCTCACAGTGTTAATTCCTAGTTGAACTAGATTTGAACCTGTACTAGGGTTAACCGCAGTATCTACACTTGTCCCCTCTTGCTGCGCTTTCATTTGTAAATATTTTACTTTATCTCTAGGGTGTGTTTGTATGTGCCTAGCCAAACTACCCGTACCGCTACGGTCTCCAGTATATTTATGCGCCAGCAATTTCCCACAAGTTTTACACTTAGCCTTATTTTGTTCTCTTGCTTGAGTAAAAAAATTCCAAACTATTGATGTTTCTAGGCGTTTAGAAGGTTGTCTATTAAAAGTAGGGGTTTCTACAGGTGGGTCGGGCGGGGCATCAGTTGGGTTATTAACAGGACTAGTAGGTGTATCATCTAAATCCGGTTGGGTTTCATCTACATCCTCATTTTCCTCATCATTTTCTAAGATAGTTTGATTAGGATAAAGAGCATTCATAACTTCTTCATTTAATTGTTCACCTGGTGCAACATTATGACAAAATTCACTATCGAAAAATTGAAAACAAGGGTTATCACTATCAAGAATAATAGGAGCAGCAGGACGGGTAACAGGTCTGGGTCGGGGAGCCGGGGGAAGGGTAGTAGGTTGGCGACTACTTTCACCAATTTTAGCTTTTCCCTTACCACCAAATATTTTTTTCAAAGAAAATGCCATATTAATTACAATTATGCAAACTAAAACACACAAAAATATATTCTTAAAACTTAAGAGTTGGAACGAGTTTACCGAATTGCCGAACAACTTCTTGAAAATTCAAAATCGTTGAAGACTTGAATACTTCAATTAAACAACTTCACAATTTTTTACGAAATTGCAATAATAAAATAAGCAATTATAGAAGAGAAATTAGATATAGATTGAGAGAGATTGAGAGAGATTGATGAATTGGTGAGTAAAAATGAAAGAATGAGGGGGTATTTATAGTTGAGAATTGGGAAAAAGTGTAATTATATAAAGTTTGGGGGCCAAATGGCTATTTTTTAAAGTGGCCAACGGATAAATTTTGAAGGCCAACGGCTAGATTTTAAAAATCTGACCGTTTTTTTTTAAAAAAAATAGCCGTTGGAGCCCGTTAGGCCCGGTTGAACCGGCCCAGGCCCGCCTGTCGGTCCCGGGCTTAGCGGTCCCGGACTCGTGGGCTCCTTGAATTGGACCGGCCCGCCACGAGCCTTGTGCACCATTTGGGACCGGCCCACCAGGCCCGTTTAGCCCATATTGACCGCGGTCCCGGTCTGGGCCAGGCCCGGCCCACAGTGCACCATTAGCAACAACAATCAAGGCAACTGGGGAGGCAATAATCAAGGAGGGTGGAACAACAACAACAACCGGGGGCCGAGTTTTCAAAGGCCTCCGATGTTCCAACAACCAAGAAATCCACCTCCCTATTCTTCTCAAGGACCGAGCTCTTCTTCCAATGAGATGGGTAGAATTGAAAACATGTTTAAATAGATGAAAGAGAAGAATGCCGACTCAGATGCTGAAATAGCCTCGCACAACACTTCTATTCGGAATTTGGAGGTTCAATTAGGCCAAATCTCACAAGCTTTGAACACTCGTCCTAAGGGGGCACTACCTAGTTATACGGTGGTCAACCCGAAGGGTGGGAACAATACAGGACATGCTATGGCCGTGACTACTAGAAGTGGAAAAAGGTGGAGATGCAACCACCTCAAATTAAAGAAAGGATTGTGGATGAAGATGTTGTGGTTCAAGAGGATGAAATCCCAAGCAATTTGGTTCAAGCTAATGAAAAAGTGAGAATTGATATAGATGAACGTGTGGAGGAGATGCAAGAAGAGGTGAACCCATCTAGGGAACACGTCATTGACATGCCGGAACCGGTGGTGCCAAAGGCTAAGGCACCAATGCCAAGACCTCCTCCTCCATACCCTCAAAGGCTCGCAAAGCAAAACAGTGAGAACCAATTTAAAAAGTTTATTGATATGATTGAAAAGTTTGTCCATAAATGTGCCATTGGTTGAGGCATTGGAGCAAATGCCGGGACATGCAAATTCATGAAGGGTTTGGTAACCAAGAAAAGATCAATGAATTGTGAAACTATCAACATGACTCACCAAGTGAGTGCTATTGTGCACTTAATGGCTCCAAAGTTGGAAGATCCGGGCGCTTTCACTATCCCTTGCACTTTTGGGAGCGCCAATTTTGCCAAAGTATTATGTGATCTCAGGGCAAGTATCAGCTTGAAGCCCTACTTGGTGTTCAAAACTTTGGGAATTGGGCAACCAAGACCCACATCCATGAGGTTGCAAATGGCGGATCGGACAATGAAGAGGCCTTTGGGCATCATTGATGATGTATTGGTTAGATTTGATAAGTTCATCCTCCCAGAGGACTTTGTTATCCTTGATTATGAAGTGGACTATGAGGTGCCTATCATTTTGGGTAGACCTTTCCTTGCTACGGGGAAGGCTCTTGTCGATGTGGAAGCCGGTGAGCTCACCTTCCGAGTGGGTGACGAAAAGGTGGTTTTCCATGTGTGCAAATCAATGAGGCAACCAAATAGTAATGAAGTTTGTTCATTTGTGGATCTGGTGGCCGACATGATAGTTGATGATGCTAGTGCAACAATGAATGTTGAGGACAAATTGGAAGTAGTTTTGCTCAATCTTGATGATGATGAGGAGAGTGATGGCTAAGTGGAGTGTGTAAAATTCATTACAAGGCATGGGGTCGTACACTTATGAGCCCCGAAAGCTATCTTTGGATCTTGAAAACCGGAAGACTCCTCCAACAAAGCCCTCAATCGAGAAGCCTCCTACCTTGGAGTTAAAGCCATTGCCACCGCACCTCAGGTATGAATTCCTTGGCCCTTCTTCTACTTCACCGGTTATTCTTTCTTCGTGCTTAACTAACATGCAGAGTCCACTTTGGAGGTGCTACAAAGGAGAAAAAGGGAAATCGGTTGGACTTTGGCAAATATCCGAGGCATAAGTCTCACCTTTTACATGCACAAGATTATTTTGGAGGAGGGTGCCAAACCCTCCGTTGAGCATCAAAGAAGATTGAATGAAAATGCAAGAGGTGGTGAAGAAGGAGATAATTAAGTGGTTAGATATCGGGGTTATCTACCCCATTTCTGATAGCTCGTGGACCTCTCCGGTACAATGTGTCCCAAAGAAAGGGGGCATGATTGTGGTGACAAATGACAAGAATGAATTGATCCCAACGAGAACCGTCACCGGGTGGAGAGTGTGATTGGACTATAGGAAGCTCAATAAATTTAAATAGAAAGATCATTTCCCGCTTCCATTTCTTGACCAAATGCTTGATAGGTTGGCCGGGTGTGCTTTTTATTGCTTCCTTGATGGATACTCCGGCTATAACCAAATTCTTATTGCTCTGGGGGACCAAGAGAAGACCACTTTCACATGTCCTTATGGTACTTTCTCGTTTTCAAGGATGCCTTTTGGGTTGTGTAATGCACCAGTGACTTTTCAACGGTGTATGATGGCTATTTTCATCGACATAGTGGAGGACATTCTTGAGGTTTTTATGGATGATTTTTCTGTGATTGGGAACTCGTTTGAAGAGTGTTTGAACAATTTGGATATGGTATTGGCTAGATGTGAGGAGACCAATTTGGTGTTGAACTAGGAAAAGTGTCACTTCATGGTCGAGGAAGGCATTGTCCTCGGCAACAATATTTCAAAACATTTTATTGAGGTTGACCAAGCTAAGATTGAGGTGATCTCCAAACTCCCTCATCATACATCCGTGAAGGGAGTGAGGAGCTTCTTAGGTCATGCGGGTTTTTATCGCCGATTCATCAAGGACTTTCCAAGGTGGTACACCCTTTGTGTAAACTTTTGGAGAAGGATGCCAAGTTCCATTTCAATGAAGATTGTATGAAGGCTTCGAGTTGCTTAAGTTTAAGTTGACTACTACTCCTATTATTACCGCACCAGATTGGAGCTTGCCTTTTGAGCTCATGTGTGATGCTAGTGATGTTGCGATCGGTGTTGGGGCAAAGAATCAACAAAATCTTCCATCCTGTCTACTATGCTAGCAATATCATGAATGATTCCCAAGTCAACTACACAGTGACCGAAAAGGAGCTACTTGCTATTTTGTTTGCCATGGAGAAGTTTCGGCCGTATTTGATGGTACTAAGGTGATTGTGCACACCAACGATGCGACGCTTCGGTATTTGATGAGTAAGAAAGATTCTAAGGCAAGGTTGATGCAGTGGGTGCTTCTTTTGGAAGAGTTTGATCTAGAGATTCAAGACCGCAAGGGTAGTGAGTATCAAGTGGCGGACTACTTGTCCCGTTTGGAGGAGGAGGGGAGGCCACATGATGGCCTTGAGATCAATGATTCATTTCCCGACGAGCAATCCCTATCCGTTTCAATGACCGGGATCCCATGGTTTACCAATTTAGCCAATTATCTTATGAGCGGCATTTTACTGAATGAGTTCTCTTCAAACAAATGGAAGAAGCTCAAACGGGATTGTTTGTATTACTATTGGGATCAGTCGTATCTTTTTCGAATATGTACCGATGGTGTGATCCGGCGATGTGTGCTGGAAGAAGAACAAATGGGAATTCTTGAAGCTTGCCACTTTTCACAGTATGGTGGTCATCATGGTGGAGCTCGAACGGCTACAAAGGTTTTGACTTGTGGATTCTATTGGCCTACCCTTTATAAAGATGCTAGTGAGCTTGTCAAGCATTGTGATGAATGCCAAAGGGCCGGTGGGATCTCAAAGAAGAATGAAATGCCTCTCACCACCATTTTAGAGATAGACATCTTCGACATGTGGGGTATTGATTTCATGGGTCCATTTGTTAGTGTTGCTGGGAACACCTACATTCTAGTCGCGGTTGATTATGTTTCCAAGTGGGTCGAGGCCGTTGCTTTGCCCAACAATGAAGCGCGGAGTGTGGTGGCATTCTTGAAGAAAGGCATCTTTACAAGGTTTGGTACTCTGAGGGCCATTATTAGTGATGGGGGTTTGCATTTTTGCAATCGGGCTTTTGATACCTTACTAACCAAGTATGGTGTCACTTATAAAGTCTCAACCCCCTACCATCCTCAAGCAAGCGGACAGGTTGAAGTCTCCAATCGGGAGATCAAGAGTATTTTGTCAAAGACTGTCAATGCCAACGGGATGAATTGGTCCAGAAAACTTGATGATGCTCTTTGGGCTTATAGGATGGCCTATAAGACGCCAATTGGAATGTCTCCATATCGATTGGTGTTTGGGAAGGCATGTCATATTCCGGTAGAACTTGAGCATAAGCCCATGTAGGCTTTGAAAAAGTTGAACCTTGAGTGGGATGTCGCGGCTAACCTAAAAGTGGCACATTTGAATGAGCTTGATAAATTCTGGTATCATGCCTACACAAGTTCGTCCCTTTACACGGAGAAGATGAAGTACCTCCATGACAAGTATATCCACAACAAGGAGTTCAAAGAAGGTGATTTGGTGTTATTCTTCAATTCCCGGTTGAGGATGTTTCCGGGCAAGCTGAAATCAAAATGGAGTGGGCCCTTTGAAGTAGTAAATGTAACCCCCTTTGGTGCTCTATATTTGAAAAATAAGAATGATGAGGTTTTTAGATTCAATGGGCACCAGGTTAAACATTATCTTGGCAAGGTTGATGATGGCCACGTTGTGGCGGTTCTCCATTTCTCGTGATTGGTAATCTGCGTTGTGTCGCGATGTTAAATCAGGCGCTTCTTGGGAGGCAACCCATGTCTTTTTCTTTCTTTTAATTTCCTTCTTTTTTTATATGTTTGGTTTTGTGCTAACCAGTTTTGAAGTGTATGCAAGAATGGGTGTGCATTGCAGGGACTGTGCATGAAAAAATTGGCTAGGTGTCAAAATGCATAGTCTCTGAAGTTGGTTTGTCAGAAACGCTTAAGGAAATGCGGCCGCACACATTTGTGTGTGGTCCGCATTGATGCAACGGCCGCACTCAATTTTGTGAGGCCCGCAGTGTGACTTCTCAGAGGACAGGTAAGGAGTGCGGTCCGCATCAAAATTATACGGCCTCACTCATGTAAATGACTGGGTCCCACAGGTAAAAAGTATAAATAGAACTTCCCTCTTCTTTTTACACTTTTCGCTCCTTTGAGACCTAAAGACTAAACTTGAACAATAACTTTCCCCATTTGCACTCAAATTGTTTACTCGATTCATCACTTGCATCTTAATTATTGGTATGTTCAATTCCTCAAAAATGTCACAGTTTTGTTTTTTCTACTTAGAAATCATGTGGGTAGCTTTTTGTATGATAATTGGGGTTTGGGTAATGTGCTAATGAAGTTTGATAGCTAAAGCTATTTCAATTAGAGAACAAAATGCATGAACCCTAGGTCAGTGCCCGTTGATTTTGAATTGTGCAGCCGCACACATTTTTGTGCGATCCGCAATAGAGGTGATGTTGCCGCACACACTTTTGTGCGGTCCGCAGACCTCTAAGTTCTGAGAATGATGAGTTGACTTATGCGGCCGCACTCAAAATTGTGCGGTCCGTACTGGACTTATGCAGTCGCATTCACTTTTGTCCGGCCCGCAGTGATGAAATTTCAGAGACCTCAATAGTCTGAACCCGGGCCTCTACGGCCGCACTCATTTTTGTGCGGTCCGCAATGGACATTTTGCGGCCGCACTCATTTTTGTGCGGTCCACAATGGACATCCTGCGGCCGCACTCATTTTTGTGCGGTCCGCAATGGGCAGTCTGCGGCCGCATTCACTTTTGTGCGGTCTGCACTGCCCTTCTGAGACACTTTTACTGCAACTTTCCATCCTGCATTTTTGTGCTTCTGTATGCATGATAACTTTCAATCGTGACTGATTCTTGATCTTATATGCTGCAGACAATGGTTTGTTCTCGTAGTAAAGGAGATACACTACAAGGGAGGGCCAAAATCCTTCCGAGGCCGGGGTCGAGGCAAAAGCAACCTGCCTCTAGCACTCCAAAAAGTTATAAGTAAGAAAGCAACAACACATTGATCCCCTTCCCTTGACACTTTGCAGACCAGTGAGTATGTCCCATTCGGGGAAGCTTCTGAGGGTAACTCCGTGCAAGCACAACTAGACGCCCAATCACAATAAAGACAACAATTCGCTGGGAGATTTCATTTGGTAGATGAGTCCTCCTCAGCTGACAGTTCATCAGAAGGTTCGGAAGAGGGCAGTCAAGATTTTGAACCCTCTTCCTCACATGCTCCCCCAGCTCCAATAAATATAGATGATGATGATGTCCCAGATGATAGGAGAGGGGGATCCACTGGAGTGGTAGGGTTAGAGAGGTCAAGGAGACCAGAGATTTGGGAGGACCGATTTATCAGTGCAAATGCCTTTGCAAAGTTCTGGGAATGGTGGCCACAAAGGTCGCTCACTCTTGAGCGACAATTTTTGATGATAGACCTGAACAAACGCAACCCCATTGTACTTAGGCAATTCCAAGAGCGGAAGAGTTAGAGCTGGTTCACCAATAAAGTTCTGGATGCAAATGAGTACCTCGTCAAGGAGTTCTACAGAAATGTTGCTCACATCAAGCAGGGAACGAAAGTGACAAAAGTGCGGAATCTGAAGATTCATTTTGACTCCTGTGCATTGAACACGTATATGGGTTTTGAAGAAGTTGAGGCAGTGCAGTATTTGGAGAAGCTAGCCATGGGTGATGCAGATCGTCCCTGGTTGGCTGAGATTCTGGAGATTCTAGGGTCAACGCCTCCGTGGCTCACAGTTGGAGTTCTAATTCTTTGAGCCACCCTAAACTTTGAAGCAAAAGGGTGGCAAACATTGGTGTGTAGCTGCATTGACCCATGCCTCAATGAAAACATGCTCCCGATTCCCCATGCAGTTCTGGTGGCCTCGATTATGGTTGGGTATCCGATAAATATTGGTGCAATCATGTCCACCAACATCACTCTAGTTGTCCAGAAGGGTGAGAGATCCTATCCGTACCCAAACTTCCTCACCGAGTATTTCAAGGATCAAGGAGTGGAGTCCAAGCATTATAATACAAATGTGAAGGCCAAGAAGCCTTTCTCTTGATACCACCTCCAGGGAGCTGACAACCCTAAGTTCAAGGGTAAACCTCCACTGGCTAGTCTGAGGAGCCAGCGGTAGTGGTTACTGATTCAGCTGTCGAGCCATCGATAGCAGTCGGTACTTCCACCAGGACAGCTATGCCACCATCTTCATCTACCGGACCTCCTGCTTCTGCCAGACTTCTAGTACCATTGCCAGTGCCTGCTTCATCTACCTATCCTCAGACTGCGCTGCGAGTCTCCCAGACATTAGCGAGTCTCAACAACTGGATATAAGTAGCTACTACAAAGCTGACTGATATTTCCAGTGCTATTGTAGCACAATCCTCAGCCTCACCAGGCCCAGCACAGCCACAGGTACCTTCGTCAGTGGAGGAAGCATTGAAGAAGATTCTGGAAAACTAGAAGACTATTACAGATACTCCTAAAGGCATATGGGACAGTCGTTGCAGACTTGACCAAGCAGGTCAGGATGATGAAGAAGTCTCAAGCATCAAAGAGGTCCGTGGAGAAGTTGACAAAGGATGTCGAGAAGATTGCATTTGTAGGAGAGCTTCCATTAGACTTACTCATGGAGTCTACTATTCCAGCAGCACAGACAGCACCAGAGGCAGCAGCCGGCTAGTCTGAGGAGCCGGTTGCCACTTCCCACACAGCTGAGAAGATGATCTGGATGCTCAGCAACCCAGTTGACCCTCAGCCTTGTGATGATGAGATACATCTTACGGCTGAGGTTGCTGAGGATCTCATGCAGACTGAGACCACATAGGGAGTTCTCTTAACTCTCTACCCTTTCCCTATTCCTATTTTTGTTAAGCATCGGGGACAATGCTTATTTTTCATTTGGGGGGTGGTCTATTCTGACTATTTGACATTTGGGTTGTAATAACTCTGATACTATTTTCTTTTCATCTTTATTTTCATTTGGTATGTATATATTTTCTCCATTTGATGCAAATCATTCCCTTTATGTATATATTCTTCTCCCTTATGTATATATTTATTTGACTTTGGTTTGTATATTCCTTTATCTCGCTTTCTGTAGTTTATTTCATAGCTTCTTTAGTTGTTTTTCTTTAGTAGTATAACTTCTTATTTACTTTAGTAGCTTCTTTTTAATTTTCTAGTTTCTTTTTACATTTTGAGTGATCAGTAAGCCTTTGGTTTTCTTAATGCCTCCGTCCTTTCCAAAGGTGGATTATGTGTGAACCGGGTGGCTCTTCCCGACGATGGATGGCGTGACAACCTTCTTAAGGGATTGAGTCCGTTTTCTTTTATATTTTGGTATATATAGTAGTAATGAATAAAAAGGGTCTCAAGCATGCTTCACTTGATACCAACACATTTACCTATGACCGTATGGTTAAAAATAAGTTGTTGGCAGAAAATAGCTCTAGTTGTGACTCTTTTGACTTTTGTGTTGACTTAAGCAGTCATCGAGTGGTTCAAATCAAGCCATCTGTGATTCTCAATCTTAGCTAGGGTGTTGTGGGCCCTTGACTTTGTTCTCTTTAGCAATCTAGAAGCGTGAGAAGTGAGATGTTTAGTTGCAAGTCCAAGTACACGTGCTAATGGTCTAGAACTTGCCCCGAATGTTTGTCTAGGCGAAATTCCAAGTGTAGCTTGGCTTGAGAAATGATCGTAGGCTCTCCTTGATGCGGTTTGAAATTTGAAATCTTCCATGGCCTACCAATGTGATATCCCTAGTCAACCCCTTTGAGCCGAAGCCCTTTTTCTTTCAATAACCACGTTACAAGCCTTCATCCGTTTTATAATGACCCTCTCTTGGCACCCGATCTTTCCTAGCATTCTTGAGAAACAATTGGCAAAAATATAAGTTTGGGGGAGAGAAGAGGAGTTTGAAAGTGATGAAACATAAAAAGAAGAGAAAGAAATGAAGAAAAGGGAAGGCAAAGAAAAGAAAGAAAGAACAAAAAGAAAAAATACCAAAACGAAAGTGAATAAAGTGAAGAGTTGAAGGGAATCCAAAAGAAAATGAGGAGGAAAAGCTGAAGTAAATAGAAAAGGAGAAAAATGAATGTCATGTTTAAGAAAGAGTGACATTACGTCCCTCTAGTTCCCCCGTGGAAGAAGAATATGACTCAAAGAGTCGAGAAAGTATGAGCCAAAAAGAGAAAATGGAGTGCTTAGGAAAGATGAAACCATTCTTTTCCAACAAGTCCTACCTTACTCCAAAAGCCTTCATTACATCCCGCAAAAGCCCTACATGATTTCAAGTTGAGTGAGCTTACATTAGTGGTGATTTACATGAGGGGCAAGCTTATGGTACTTAGAGCAGGACTTGTGACGTTCTTTTGAGAGAGATGCGCGAACTTTTTACAATCCTTGCTTCGAGTGTTACACTCTAAAGTGAGATTTGCTAATGGAGAGTAGAGGAGGAGTTTGGGATTCACAATGACCTACGTGAAAGAGCGAGCTACCTTGATGAAAAGAGTCAACTCTTAATGCTTTAGTGTCACGCTAGAACTATTGTACTCAAAAAGTCAAATCATTGCATTATTGATAATTCATATGTGTTGCGGGTTATTGTTGGTCCCAATTGATGTGTGTCTGATTCACCTTAGGCCAGCTGAAATATCCCTTTTTCTAGTGGAGGTAGGAATTGCCTTATTTGCTTGAGGACAAGCAAAAGCTTAAGTTTGGGGGAGTTGATAAGTAGGGATTTTGACAGCTTAATTGCTCTCTTATACTTGCGTTTTAGCTCAAAAATGCTTAAAGGTGTTCCCGGAAACTAACAAAATGTGCTTACTTGCAGGAATATTGGGAAACAAGCCAAAGAAGGCAAAATCAACTCATAAAGGAGTCAAAAGTGAACAAGAACCAAAACTGGGCAAAGAAAGTAGCAGTGCGGCCGCAGAATGAGATTTAGAGAAGGGGTTTTAGACAACTCAGACAGCGCGGACCGCACCAAAAATGTGCGGTCGCAGGAGATCAAGTGTAGCCGCAATCATAATTATGTGGTCCGCAAAAGTGAAGAATCAGAGAGTTGATCAAAGTCCAATAGCTGAAGAGTGCGGACCGCATCGAATTTGTGCAGCCGCAGAATCCTCAGTGCGGGCGCAACCATTTTTAAGCGGACCGCAGAAGACCTCAACTTCCAATCCCAAGTTCCCAAGTGTGCGGACCGCACCAAAATTGTGGCCGCATAAGGCCATTTTGCGGTCCGCATCAGAATTATGCGGCCGCATAACCTCCGTAGGGGCATTTTTATCAGATTTTTTCAGCTTAGTATAAATAAACTTTTTGTCATTCTCAGGTTAAGTTTTGTTTGCAGAGGTGCACCTGAACCTTTTTCCCTACTTCTTTGAGTAATTTTGTATTAGATTTTCTTAACTCTAGATTTTCTTTGTTTAATCTATGATTATGCATTCTATCTTACTTTCTTCTTGTATTTATTCATTTTCCATGAGTAGCTAAATCTTTAGCTAGGGTTGTGCCTCAACCCTAGTGTGGATATTTAATGGGTATTTAATTTTAGGGCTTGTTTGTGATTGGGTTAGTGATATCTAGCCTTGTTTATGCTTAAATTCTAGAATTAATGGTTGCAAACGTTGATTCATGCCTTTTTAACCTAGTCTTCGCTTGAGAAAGAGTGACTAGGTTTAGGAAAACTTAGCTAGCAAGGAATTGGGGTGAATTCAAGAAATTGATAGCCCCAATTAAAGGGTCAAATCTAGAGATAGTAAGACCCGACTTGAGCATATATCACTTGATTTAGGCAAATACCCATTTGGGCTTGAGAAAGCCAAATCAGGCAAAATCACTCAAACTACCGAGAGGTATAGAGTGAGCAATTGCGTGTGTTTGCTATAACACGACCCCGATAAATCAAACTTGCCCTATAGTTTACAACTCATTAGGTAGCCACCTAAGCGGAGGTCACGACCCTAGATTCCTTTATCATTTGAAAAACACTCAAAACTAAAAACATTTTCTTCTAGTTATTATTTGCAATCCTTAGCTAAAAGTAGAAATAGAAAACAACCATTGAATATGTGGTAGTCCAATCTAAGGCACATCATACATTAGCTCTAGTTATATACCTAATCCAAATTCTAACTCCTTGTGGATTCGATCTTGACTCATGTTTGGTTTATTATTTCTTCGACCGTCTCACTACCTATTTGTGGTGTGAGTTTGGGCGAGATCTATTTTTGGCGCCGTTGCCGGGGAGTTAAGCGAATTTAGCTATATATCTAGATTTTTGTGGGTTTTGTCTTTCTTTCCTTCTGAGTTACTAATTTTGTGTTTGAATTGATTCTACGTATAAATATGGCTCTCAACAATGAGCCCATTGGAAATGTGCACTTGGGGGAGGACGTGGACGATGCTGCCATAGATGAGGTTCCTATTGAAGCTCATCAGAGATAGCGAGGTAGCTTCCTGGCAATCGCAGTCCTGCTTTTCTCCTTCTTTATCTTCCCTATAGTGTATTTGATTATTCTCAGACTATGTTAGTCTTGCTATTTTCAGAACAGTTTGTAGTAGTTGCTCATGACTTAGTGACACCCCAATGTTTGGGGCTTTATTTTCCGCATTTCAAATTTCGAGTTAAACTCTTGTTTTCTTTTATGAAATTATGTTAAACGTGATGTCTGGCATTGTTTTTAATGAATTATGGTAGTATTGTGGGAGCCGACTGGCCTAGTTTTATTGATAGGCGCCAAAACAATAGGTTTTAGTTTAGGGTCGTGACAAGTTGGTATCGGAGCCTAGGTTACATAAGTCTCATGAGTCATGAGCGGGTTTAGTAGAGTCTTGCGGATCGATACGGAGACGTCTGTACTTATTCTTCGAGAGGCTGCAGAACCCTTAGGAAACTTCACTTTCTTGAATTCTTATCGTGCGGTATTGATTCAGCTTAAAGCGTAATCCTTTGAATTCCTTCCACGCATTCGTATGCGTACTTGAGCGCTCGGTATCAGCTATGCATCGACGGCTTGCGATTCCATGGATGAGATGCGAGATGTGATTTCAGTATGCCGATGAGGGGCCAGTCTGGAGAATTTGAAGCCAGGTTTTGACCGTAGCTTGGGCACAGAGATGTTGATTGTGTGAGCGTGCTTGTGGATTTATATGTCCGGTAGTGTCCCTATTAGAGGAATTTGTGGCTGGATGGCTACGTGATGAGTATGATATGACCTCGAGATGTATTCATATGATTTGAATATGACTAGAAGGCTTTGCTTGAGGTGTAGAAAGAACTATTTAGTGCTTGATTTCCATCCTAAGTTGACGTATAGTCTCGAGTTATGGGTGTGATGGAGGATCCTTTTCATGTTGTTTAGTTGAGGAGTGAAGTAGATTTTCATGTCGTGATATGAGTTCAGACTCAGGAAGATCAAGTTTGTGTAATGTTTATGACTGTAGAAGGGTATGAGAGATGTTAGTTTGAGGCAAAGCAGGTGGGTTATCTCCTGCGGGGTTTCCTGAGGGTTGTGTGATCCCTATGTTATTTTGTAGAGAGTTCTCTTTTACCAGTGAAATATATGTGTTGCAATTTGAGTTTGGATCGCTTGTGAGAGTGGGCTTGACTGTTACAAGGGTGCATGCGATATTTGCAGATGATTTGAGATGCTAGATGGTTTGTGTTACATGAGCTTATGGAGTTAGTTGAATCTCACTGCGGTATTATGGCTATAATAAAGTATAGGCATTGTGAGTTATGGTGTGCTTTGATCTACGACTTTGAGCCAAGTGGGAGAGTCCGCTATTGATAAGTTGATTATACGGTTATGTGTTGTATTGGTTTCGGTTTGAGGTATACTTGTGAATGAGTTATGTTCAGCAAAGGTGAAATCGAGGATGACTTGAGTAAAGGAATTTTTGGGTACGAGTTCTATTAGGCTTTATGAGTATATGAGAATCACGGAATGATTTGAGTTGTTGTTGGTGAAAGATGTAATGCGCATGGAGTAGGAATTTATTTGGTTGCATTAAGGTGGGGTTACCTCCTTGGGTGTTAGAGTGCTAATGGGGCACAGGTCGTTCGGTCCGTTTGATCAGTCTAATTAAGATTTGAGCAGAGTGGATGACTCTCGAGAATGGTTCTAATGAATTAAGATTTATATGTGGCAATTGAGAATGTTGCGGATTTGTATATAGCTAGAAGCTGAGAGTTACCTTGGATGGCGTCGAGACTCGCAGTATTTCTATATCATTATGGATTCAACATTCAATATCAGGAAAGTAAAAATGAACAGCTTTAAATTCATAGAAGGTCTCTTCAGAGTGGGTATCTCGGTTGTGGTACTTTTGGGGTGCTTAAGAGAGCATTCAACGGCTTATGAGTCTTAGGGCAGTGTGGTTTTATGCTAGGCTCTCGAGTGGTGAGTCTTGGTTGAGGATTGTAGTATTATGGCGAGGAGAAGTGTCAATTTGAAGGTAATTCAGAAGGAACTCGGAAAAATAGGACAGCTTGGTAGTAGGTTGGATCGGCATGGTAACGGATATGATCGGCTCTTTTGGTGCTTATGATGTGGTGGGTTTCTACAGGTGTTTCGTGGCAATGCTCTTGGGTTTTTGGTGACCTGCGAGCTTGGTTAAGATAGAAGGATTCAGTCCTGAAGGTTTGGTTTTGTGAAAATGGGATTCAGAGAGTTCTCGATGGTTTCTGCCACGGTTTGAGATGTATATTTCCTACTGGTGTGTGGAGCATGTTGCGTATTGTGATTTTCTTCTGGATGGGATCAAATGGAAGATTCTTAGCTAATTGAGTATGTAGTTTGCTTGCAACTCAGAGTTGATCTTGAGATTTTTGTCTTTTTCGTATGGTGGCATAATAGGTGTGATGTGGTATGTAGGATTGAGATTTACATGTTCTATGTCACGATTCGGTTTTGAAAGGAAGGTCCTGAATTCTTAGGCAGAATGGGCAGTCTCAAATGACTAGGTAAATGACATTACTATTCGGTATGGCTTGTGAAAGTATACATTTCAGAAGGGGGAATGTGTTTTGATTTATGGATACGTCATTGGTATTGTGTCACTCTCTTGTTTGATCCACTGCTGGTTTTCAAATTTTGCCTTGTGGCACAGAAGAATTATAGAAGTATTTCTCGTGGGATGATCGTGTATTGGAGTAGTGTTAGATATTCAGGCGGTGGAGTTGAGATCAGATATGGTGATCTGGTGTTCTATGGATTTGGAGACTGGGAGTTCTCATGAGTAAATTGTTTCATGGTTGTGGACTGTGAAAACGTAGCCAAGGTTGGTCAGAAGATAGCATGTGTTGTGATTCAGTCATTGTGGACTTTCGAAGTGTTCTTTATCTATTGTGGGTGACCAGAGTTGATTTGGGGTTCATTGGTAGGCCCAATATGGATGTGTGTTCTACACCGGGTCGGATTGGTTGACTTCGTACTGTTGTTGTTGAGGGATGTGTCATTCGGTTAAAGTTGAGCTTATTCGTTTTCTAATATGTTCTATGAGTTACCTTTCTATGCTACTAGGGGTTGTGATTCGTTGGTTATGTACACCCATGGTGCGGTTCTATTTGGGCCTTATGGTAGAATTTGAGCGAGATGGGTATTAGGGTGTTGAATGATTGATTGCACATTAATTATGTTCATTCTGGACTATGGTATTGAGTTATTTGCTTCTCAGTAGTTATGGTCATACACTTTTGGTGCTAGACGTCAGATTGCGCGTGGTTGTTGATTTTTAGCATTTTGACTTGAAGTATTTCATGTGGATTAGTGTTTGGATGGGATCGCGCATTGCAATGAAGTTATGTTGGGATATGATGTTAGATTTGTGTGTTTTGGTTCTACGGTGTGTGATGAGTTCTTAGCATTGCGTTGTGGTGGTACTTGTTGAGCTTGCGAGACTGTTCTCTTATTGGAGTCATTTTCTATATTTGAGTACGTTTGAATTGCTGCGTATTGGTGCACGGATACCATGGTTTGTGGCTCTGGGTAGTATTGGTGTGACATGTCAGTAAAGTAGCTTGTATTTGATAAGATGAGGTCGTCGTAGCTAGAATGGGTGCTATCAGATTTGATTGCGGTATATTTAAAAGGGTAATGTCGCTGATCGGCTTAGAAATTGGCTATCGTTCTTGTCGAAGGAGAGGGAGCTCCATAACTGGTTGATCCGATGAATGGTTATGAGTTTTTGCGTGTTTCTTTCATCATTGGCAATATATGAAGGTGTTAGAACGAGGCTCTGTTTGATAAGAGGTTTATTACCAGCGTTTGGTTATTTTGGGCAGCTGTTGTGATTAGAAATCAACGCTAGCTGTGAGTGTTTGAGTTATGTGGTATATCATGTGATTTCATCTTGGGTTATGGCTATGGTTGGATACAGCTTGTTCAAACTTATACAGTGTGTGGATGCGAGATTCTGATCTTATAGAAAATTTCGGATGTGAAAATTGGATTAAAAGGCTTATGGGCTAGGTTGGATTAAGAAATTTCAGTCATGTTGTGTTATCAGACCTATATGGGATAGGGTGACGTGGGATCACCCCCGGGTTTGCGCATGATAAGGTTACACGGCGATTTGATGACTTTTGGAACAACTCTGGGCACGTTCGCAGACGAACGTATGTTTAAGTGGGGGAGGATGTAACGACCCGACCGGTCATTTAGAGCATTTTCACTTCGCTCGGTTGTTTAAGGGCATGAGTAGCTCCGTATGATGTACTATGACTTATGTGAATCGTCGATTTTGGTTTTCAGGTTACTCGGAATTTATTTGGAAGAATGATTCTCAGCTAGAAGGTTTAAGTTGGGAAAGTTGACCGGATGTTGACTTATGTGTAAACGACCTCGGATTTGAACTTTGATGGTTCTGTTAGCTCCGTTAGGTGATTTTGGACTTTGGAGCGCGTCTGGAATGTGATATGGAGGTCTGTGGTAGAATTAGGCATGAATTGGCGGAAGTTGGAATTTTGGCAATTTTGGCTGGTAGTGGAAATTTTGATATCAGGGTCGGAATGGAATTCCAGAAGTTGGAATAGGTTCGTGGTGTCATTTCTGACTTGTGTGCAAAATTTGGGGTCATTCGGACGTGATTTTATAGGTTTCGGCATCGTTTGTGAAATTTGAAAATTTAGAAGTTCTTAGGCTTGAATCCGAGGGTAATTTGGTGTTTTGATGTTGTTTTAAGTGATTTGAAGGCTCGAGTAGGTTTGTATGGGGCTATACGACTTGTTGGTATGTTTGGTAGAGGTCCCGAGGGCCTCGGGTTGATTTCGGGCGATTGACGGAACAAGTTTGGAATTGGAGGATTGCTGAAGTTGAACTCAGCTGTCATAACCGCACCTGCGGAGTGGGAACCGCAGATGCGAGCCCGCAGAAGCGGAGAAGGAGCCGCAGATGCGGCCAAGGCTGAGGTGGGATGGAGCTGCAGGTGTGAAGGATTGGTCGCATATGCGTGCCCGCAGGTGCGAGACCTGGGGCGCAGATGCGAAAGAAGGGAGAATGGCCAATTCCGCAGAAGCGGAAGGATATGCGCAGGTGTGCGCCCGCAGGTGTGGAACCTGGGGCGTAGGTGCGATTTTGAGGATTTAAGTGGTTTCTGCAGGTGCAAGTAAATGACCGCAGGTGCGGCTCCACAGGAGCGGATATATGGCCGCAGGTGCGGAAGACGGGCAGAAAGTATAAATAGCTCACTTAGCGAATTTTGGTTCATTTCCACCATTTCAAGTCGGTATTTGGAGCTTTTGGAGTGATTTTGAAGGGAGATTCAAGGGGTATTCAATGAGGTAAGTTTCTTGAGCTCTAGTACTCCTATCTATGGTGTTTTCCCGTTGTTTTATCAATTAATAGTGGAAATTAGGGGTGAAAATGAGGGGTTAGGGCTTGGGATTTTGGAGAGTTTGATTTGAGGGACCAAATGGAGTCGAATTTTGATAAATTTCGTACGTATGGACTCGTGAGTGAATGGGCTTTCTAGTTTAGATACTTTTGTCGGATTCCGAGACGTGGGCCCGGGGGCCGGGTTTGAGTGGATTTCAGGATTTGTGTCCAATTAAGTAATTTTTCTTGTGGAATTGGTTCCTTGGCCTATATTGCATTATATTGCTTGTGACTAGATTCGGGATGTTTGGAGACCGATTTGAGAGGCAAAGGCATTGCGGAGTAGGATTTTGGCTTGGTTTGAGGTAAGTAACGTTTCCAAACTTGGTTCTGATGGTTCGAAACCCCGAACTATGTGTTATGTGATTAGTATTGAGGTGAGGAACATGCCAAGTGACGGGCGTGCGGGCGTGTACCGTGAGAATTGTGTCCTGGGTGATTCCATGGCACCGTTTAGTGACTCTATCTTGTTGATATCCATGTTTCCATCATGTGATAACGTAGTTGAGCTGTAAATCATGCTAGATATTATGTTTAGGCTTTGTGCCGATATTGTATGGACCCTTGGCGGTCGTTTGTTGCTGTCATCTCTCTAGTTTTCGCTTAATATTCCATATTCAGTCATGATCCTGCATTTTTATGTCGTATCTCAGTCTTAGTTAATTATTGATTCAGCATATCATTGTTCCGGATTGTTTTCATGACATTGTGAGCCCATGGTGAGACTGGAGAGGTTAATGACTGAGTGAGGCCGAGAGCCTGGTTAAGAGTGACAGTTACGGGGTCGGGCTGCACGCCGCAGCGATTATATATATGATTATGATAGCACTTGTGCTGTAGGAGCCCCTCCGGAGTCTGTAACACACCCCCAGTAAGTGCAGTTGATATTATTGAGGGATGGATCTTCCCTAGACATGGATCTTGTCCGAAGCATTTATACCTGGAGATGGATCTTCTCCACAGGGATGGAATGGCCTTCTTCGATACTGAGCGACTGTTGTCAGTGATGTGTATATATTCCAGGATAGATCTTCCCTGGGCCGGATGGCCATATACAGTACCGAGTGGTTGAGCACTTGAGAGTGGAGATACATGGCGCATTTTCATACATTCTGTGCATTGGCACGTAGATATTAGCTGTGCTTTATACCTCACATTGTCCATATCTGTGTTTACTTTACTGCTTGAGCTGAATACTTGAATTGAAAGCATGCCTACTTTTCTACATAGTTTATTTCTGTTTACTTGTTGAGGTTAAGTTCGTCACTACCTGTCAGTCCATAGTTTGGACTTGTTACTTATTGAGTTGGTGTACTCACGTTACCCACTGCACCTTATGTGCAGATCCAGGTATCTTTGGCCACGGTAGCGGTTGTTGATTTACTCAGTAGCGGATCATCGGAGATAGCGAGGTACCTGCCTGGCGATTGCAGTCCTGCTTTTCTCCTTCTTTATCTTCCCTTTAGTGTATTTGGTTATTCTCAGATTTTGTTAGTCTTGCTATTTTCAGAACAGTTTGTAGTAGTTGCTCATGACTCAGTGACACCCCGATGTTTGGGGCTTTATTTTCTGCATTTCAAATTTCTAGTTCAACTCTTGTTTTCATTTATGAAATTCTGTTAAACATGATGTGTTCTGGCATTGTTTTTAATGAATTATGGTAGTATTGTGGGAGTCGGCTGGCCTAGTTTTATTGATAGGCGTCATCACGATAGGCTTGAATTTAGGGTCGTGACACTTCCCAAGAATAGGATTCAGTATTCTAGATAGGATTTTGGAAATAATCTTGGCCGTGAAATTACTCAAACTAATAGGTCTCAAATCTGAGAAACTACTAGGAGAGTCAACTTTAGGAATAAGGGCAAGACAGGTATGAGAAAAGAACTTGGTAAGTCTCCTACCATTGAAGACATCCTAAACAAAATCTCTAATGTCATCCTTAATGATATCCCAACATGTTTGAAAAAAATTTCCACTGTAACCATCCGGCCCAACTGAAATAGCAGGACTCATACTGAATATAGCATCTTTGATCTCTTCAATGACATGAATGGTTGTAAGAATTTTATTAACATTATCATTGATGCACCGAGGAATACAATTGATGATATCTTGATCCCTGAAATGGTGTTTGATATTGAAGAACTGTTGAAAATGAGGAACAACAGCTTTGCCAATGTTAGCATCTCCTTCAATCCACTGACCTCTATGGTCCTTAATTCTATGAAAATATTTAGTATTAGAGTCACCTTCTTCAAACCAATTCACCTTAGCTTTTCCTAAGAATGGCATCCTACATCCCCATACATCTAATGTATTTTGCTTGACCTCTATTCAATTCAACTCTGGAATGATCATTATTGTTATTGAAATCCATTTGCTCGAGATCTTGCATTTTGTTTTTCCAAAACTGGACTTGTTCAAAGACATTGCCAATGTCTTCTTTAGACCATTGAGTCAGTGTTTTGCTAAGCATTTTAAGCTTTTGTTATAACCTCCACAAAGGGTTACCATGAACTTGATTACTCCATACTTCTTCTACTACCTGCAAAAAAGATGGTTGGCTAGTCTAGAAGTCAAGAAACTTAAAATATTTAATCCCATGTTGATTTCGCTCATCATAGTGAATAAGTAAATGCCGATGATCAGACCCAGTTCTTGCCAAATGATTGACTACATTGCTTTGAAAAGGCTAAGACCATTGGTCATTAATAAAAGCTCTATCGAGTCTCTTCCAAATCTTCTTCTAGGTTCCCAATCGTTACACCATGTGTATTTTGGCCCAACAAAACCCAAATCTATCACACTACAGTTATCCATACATATGTTGAATTCAAAGCTTTTATTCATTATATGTTGTCTGCCACCTTTCTTCTCATCAGGGTCAAGAATGACATTCAAATCGCCCCCAATACACCATGGCTCATTCACTTGAAGATGAGTACTCTTTTGACTACTCCATAGTTCTATCCTTTCTTCTGGAGAGCATTTATCATACATTGCTGTGAGATAGAGATCACTATTAGCAGCCCCATAATGCAATTTAATAGTGATTTGTTGTTCATTGTTGTTCAATACAGTGGTCATGTTGTTTCCTGACCACATGATCCAAATATGTCCATTAGTAACCGAAATACAATGGTGATAACCTAGGAATCTCCTGCACCTCTCAATTTGATTGATGCTGGCAAAAGGTTCCAATATAGCAACAAGTTCCACCTTATAGATGGTAATCAATTTTTTTAACCTTGGTAAGGCTTTTTTGGTATTAACTCCTCTAATGTTCCAGAATATAGCACTTATCATGGAAAATTCAGAGAAATTAGTATGAGTTTCCTCTTTTAGGAGGTATAGTATCTTTGCTTTTGTTCTTTTCCTTTTGTTTTCCGCCTTTTCTTTGCCTCCTATGACCTGGAAAGAACCATCTTTCGATTCTGTTTGCAATTGGTCATTCGGGATTATGACAACCACCCTATTAGGGGAGGTCACTTCAATTTGTTGGTTTGTGACATGCTTGTCATGATTCAAATTGGGTTCAACATTGAGATCAACCACCATATGAATCCCAAGGAGATTTTTAATCTCAGATGGTATGCTAGTTGATCCATTGACATAGCCTTTTCATGTATGAGCTTTCTTTCCTTTTTGTCTTTCCTCTTGATCTCCATTTCTTGTATAGATTCCTGACAGTTTTCTTTGGTTTCACTATGATTTAGAATCCCATTGCCTTCATTGTTGCTTCGGCTCCTGACTAAGTTGTCATGACTATGAACTTCTCCCTCGCTATTGTTTATATGTTGACTCTGTTTATTCTTGATATCAACATGTTCACTTCCATAATCAAGTTCTTGTAGAGCCATTGTTATCTCTTTGTTGCTCATTTTGCCCTTCTTTGTGACTTCTGAAGGATTAAAAATAGACTTGAAGATTACTTTGACTTTCTTCTTTGGAAGTTTCTTTTGCTTGCGCTTCTTAGACTCTCTGTTGGATCTATCTTTGATATTGTTTGATTGCGCTTGATTAGCATTATCCAGATCAACATCATTCTTTTGGAACGACTGGCTCTTAGTCGTTTAAGCATTAGAAACTTGAGCTCCCATTCTGTTATTTCCATGTATTTGAGTGGTTTGAGCATTATCTTTGGTAATGTCATTTTCAGATACATCAAGCTTGTTCTCTTTTTCATTGCCCTTTGCATCCCCATTCTGATTTTCCATTGCTTTCTGTGCTTCTAATTCTTTTTCTTTAACAACTTTCATCCTTTCTAAAGCTCTACAATTGATCATACTATGCCTCAGCTGTCTACAAAATTTAAAGTATATTGGAACACATCCAAATTCCAGCTCTTGCACAAAACTTTTTGAGGAGCATTCTCATATATTTGACCCACATAAAAAGAGTCTGGTTGCTCTTTTAGAAGGTCAATTTCGATTCTAATCTTTGCCATGCTTGGCCTAGTCCTACCTCTCATATCCAATTCCATCTCAAGGGGTGTACCAATTGAGCTCACGACTTGATTAACATAATGATGTAACGACCCGACCAGTCGTTTTGTGTAATTGCATCCTGTTATCCCCTTTTATGCTTCACACATATGTGTTTAAGATTTTATGACTCGCGGGGGTGGTTAATTTCGTTCCGTGAAGCTTTCGGGTTGATTTTTTCAGACCTTGATTCTTGACTAGGTTTAAATTAGAAAATATTGCAAAACTTTGACTTTTATGAAAATGATCGCGAAAATGTATTTTGATGTCTCCGATAGCTTCGTATCTTGATTTTGGACTTGGACGTATGACCGGAATTTATTTTGGAAATCTGTAGGTTGATTTATGTTGATTTGCTGAAATTTGGCAATTTAAAGTTAGAAAGTTTGGCCGTAGGTTGATTTTAGCTATCAAACTCGGAATTTAATTTTGGGACTTGGAATAGGTCCGTTATGGTATTTAGAACATTTCTGAAAAATTTGATATCATTTGGAGTTAGTTTGATAGGATTCAGACGTTTAGTTGTAATTCTAGAAGTTCCTGAAAATTTACTTTGAACCTTATGCGTTTTAGTGTTCGATTCGTAGTTTTAGATATTATTTTTGTGCTTTGGTCGTGCGAGTAAGTTCGTATGATATTTTTAGACTTGTATGGAGGTTTGGTTGGGAGCCCCGAGGGCTTGGATAAGTTCCAGAAAGTTTTGAACTGAAAAATGCAGAATCTGGTATCTGGTTCCTCTACTGTTGCAATTGTGAACGCCAGGGTTGCATTTGCGAACTTAGTAGGGAAACCACAGGAATCGCAATTGCGATGCCTGGGTCGCATTTTGTGAAGAAGTGTTGGGCTCGGCTAGGTTCGTATTTATGATGGTCTTTGTCGCTTTTGCGAGGGTAGCAGGGTTCGGAATTGCGACCCCATCTTCGCATTTGCGAAGAGCTTCCCAGTCCTGTCAGTGCTGCAATTGTGTGATTTTCCTCAGAATTGCGAGGCTTCGCAATTGCGAACCCATGTCGCAATTGATATAGCTGCAGCTGAACATAAGGGCTGGAAGTCAGGATTTCATCTCTCATTCTCTCATTTTAGAACCCTAGACTCAGTAGGAGGCAATTTGGAGAGAGGATTTTCACCTACAAACTCTGGGAAAGTGATACTAATCTATTTCTAATCATATTCCATCAATATATCTTAGATTTTAACATCAAAATCATGTGAATCAATGTAAAAATTTGTGATACTTTATCAAGTTTTATAAGATTTAGTTTTGAGAGTTGATTTGGACTCGTATTTTGAAACTAATCACATATATGAACTCATGGGTCATGGGTAGTCGGAATCTACCATTGGACCCGAGTTTTGACCGGATGGGCCCTAGGTTGACTTTTGTTGACTTTTTGGGAAAAGTGTAAAGATCATAGCTTTTTCTATTGTAATTGATTTCCCTAGCATTGTTTGATGATATTAAGTCGATTTTGGTAAGATTTGAGCCGCGTGGAGCCAAATTTTAAGGGGAAAGCTATTTCCGAGGGTTGAATTGGCCTAGTTGAGGTATGTATCTTGCCTAACTTTGTGTGGGGGAACTACCCCTTAGGATTGGTATTGATTGATTCATTGGTGCTATGTGAAAGTCGTGTACGCAAGGTGACGAGTGGGTACACGGGTTGTATGTCGTATTTGATCGGTTTAGGTTACTTAGACTATTTCCATGCTTTAATTGAAATGCCATATCATGTTCTAAATTCCCATTGTCAATCTATTCTTACATGCCTTAATCCTTAATTGACTTGCTTAACACTTGTTCTACATCCTACTTGATAAATTGCTCCCATGCTTTAGTTGAACTTGTTGCCCATTTATTTGATACGTGTCATCTCTTTCATAATTAATTATCATTATTTGAAGTCATTGTTACAAGTTATCTCTTCCGGTGCTATTATTTCATTTGAAGTCATGTTATTTCTTCCACTGTGAGTTATTTGTATTTAGTTCTTAGTTACCCGTTATCTTTCTTATTATTGAGTTATTGGTGTTGATGTTGTGCAAGCCGTATCACTTTGAGTCAAAGTTGATAATTGTTGAGATATCCTTCTTGTTGAGAATTTTACATTCATTGTTATTGTTGATATTCTTGTACACGTTGTGATGAAGTCGTGGGCTATTGTTGTGAAAACATTGATATTGTTGATTGTTAGCAAGTTGTGATATATGGGCACTTGTGGTCGAGTTGTTATTGTGATGTGATATTGACGTGCATGCGGCGATATAAAGCTTGGGGTTAATGTGCATGCGACAGTATAAGGTGGGACTTATGTGCGTGTTGTTTGTAGGGGAACTACGTGAAGCCACGCAGCGTCATAAGTTGGGTTAAAGTGCGTGTAACCATTTCGGAAAAACTACTTTCAAAATATATTTTTAATGTAAGGCTCACGCGGCGGTATAAATAGGGATTGTGATTGAGATTATGAATTGTGAATACGAGGCGGTACATCGGTTGTGATTCTCTTTATATATACACGAGCTAGTACCTCGATGGTGATTCTTATTGTACACGAGGCGGTACCTCGTGATTCTTGTTGTTTCGTTTTCCTTGTTTTTGTCAGTTATTGTCCGTATATGATCATTTTGGTTCTCCTTAACTGATTTCTTATGTTATTTTCGTGCTTTTAATTCCACTATTAGTTCATGCTGTTAACTTTTTGCATCTGTTATTTCTGTGCTTTCCATTATTTATCCTTGTTACGCTTTTATACTATTTATTTATATCCTAGTAGGTGTATTGACCTGGCCTCGTTACTCATCTACTGAGGTTAGGCTTGATACTTACTAGGTACCTTTGTGGTGTACTCATACTATGCTTCTGCATATTCTTGTGCAGATCCAGGTACGTCTGCTCGTGTCGGTTGTTAGTGATAATTTGTTAGCTGCTTTACGGGGACTTCAAGGTATCCCTACTCGGTGTCCGCAGGCCTCGAAGTCACCTTCCCGTATTCTTATTTATAATTGTATTTTCTTTTAGACTGTGATATAGTGGCTATCTAGTTTTACTCTATAGAGCTTATGACTCAGTTCCACCGGTATTGGGGAATGTATTGTTGTTGATTCTGTTTTCAGAAGTTTATATCAGTTATTTAGCCTTGATTTAGTATTCTGTTAATTATTCCCGTCAAGTTATTAATAATTGTTAGGCTTACCTAGTCATAGAGACTAGGTGCCATCACGACATCCTACGAAGGGAAATTGGGGTAGTGACAAGTTGGTATCAGACCTCTACCTTCAAAGGTGTTACGAGTCATAAGTAGGTTTAGTAGAGTCTTGCGGATCGGTACGGAGATGTCTGTACTTATGTTTCATAAGCTATGGTTTGTTAGGAAAAATTCACTTCTTTGATTCCTTATCTTGCAAATTGGTTGACTTCGAAAACTGAATCTTTTACCTACTATTCTCTCGCAGGTGGTGAGGACACGCATTGATGGATCCGACGATCAGACACCCGTGCCCCCGCTAGAGCCGCGAGAGGCTAGGGCCGGGTCCGGGGAAGAGGCTGAGAAAGGGCGCCTGGTGTAGCTAGAACACCTGCCCGAGCTACGACAAAGGAGCCACCAGTAGCTCCAGTTGGGGGACAGGAACTCGAGGCGCCTGTTGCCACCCCTGCACTACATGAGACATTCGCACAGTTCTTGAGCATGTTTGGTACTCTAGCTCTTGTGGGGTTCATTCCACTTGCATCAGCCACGTCTTATCTTGGGGAGGAGCTCAAACTCTCGTGGCCCGTACCCTAGAGTAGCGGGTCCACGTCAATCAGGTCCCAAAGGTCATACCAGTACAACTTGTTGTTCTGGTTCAGCCCGTGGTTAAGCAACAATGTCAGAGGAGGAGGAGGAGCATAGACTTGAGAGGTTCAAGAAGTATTACCCTCAAACTTTTAGTTAGCTTCAGAGGATACACATGATTTTCTTGAGAAGTACCACCATATTCTCCGCACCATGGGTATTGTGCAGACGAGTGGGGCCGCTTTCAGTACTTTCCAGCTATCAGGAGCATCATATCAATGGCGGCATGTGTACAAGGAGGGTAGCCCAGCCAAGGCAGCTTCACTTACATGGACTCAGTTTTTAGAGTTATTCTTGAGAGAGTTTATTCCTCAGACCCTTAGTGATGCATGACGCGCGGAGTTTGAGCAGCTGCGCTAGGGTACTACAACAGTGTCAGAGTATGCTATTCGATTTAGTGATTTGTCCAAACATGCACCTGCCTTGGTTTCTACAGTCAGAGAGCGAGTTCATCGATTTATCGAGGGGCTCAACTATGGTATTAGGTTCAGCATGACTTGAGAGTTTGAGACAGATACCCCAAACCAGCAGGTGGTAGAGATTGCACGGAGGTTGGAGGGTATGCGGGTAGAGAGAGGACAGGGAGGCCAAGAGGCCTCGTGGTACGGAAGGATTTAGTAGTGGTCAGGCTGCAGGTATAACCCGTCATGGTAGAAGCTATGTGAGTCGTCCAGTTCATTCAGCACTTCCAGCTTCTAGTGGTACTTCAGTTATTCCGAGATCTCAGGTTTCCCACTTTGCTCAGCCACTTTCTAGTGCACATCCTACACGGGGTGCCTTCAGCTTCAGTCCAGTAGACCAGGCCCGAGGTAGTCCTAGTAGCCACATCCACCGAGACCTTGCTTTAAGTATGGTTATAACCGTCACATGGTTAGAGACTGTCCCAGACTCAGGAGGGGTGCACCTCCACACACTACTCAGGCTCCACGCATTCAGTCAAGCCCACAGATTTCTCAGGCCATGATTGCTGCCCCATTTGTCGCATCACCCGTACAACCAACTAGGCATGGGGGACGGGTGGGTAGAGGTCACCCTAGAGGGGGAGGACAGGCCAGATTCTATGCTTTTCGGTAGGACGGAGGTAGTTTCTTCAGACTCAGTCACTACAAGAATGGTTCCAGTTTGCCATAGAGATGCATCAATCTTATTTGATCCGGGATCCACTTATTCATATGTGTCATCTTACTTTGCTCCGTATTTGGATATATCTCATGATTTTTTAAGTTCTCCTATTTATGTGTCCACGCCTGTGGGAGATTCTATTATTGTGGACCATGTGTATCGGTCGTGTTTAGTTGTTATTGGTGGTTTTGAGACTAGAGTTGATCTATTGTTACTTAGTATGGTAGACTTTGATGTTATCTTAGGCATGGACTATTTGTCGCTCTATCATGCTATTCTGGATTGTCACGCCAAGACAGTGACCTTGGCTATGCCAGGTTTGCCACGTTAGAGTGGAAGCGTGCATTGGATTATGTCCCTAGCAGGGTTGTGTCATTTCTAAAGGCTCAGCGGATGGTCGAGAAGGGGTGAATGCTTATCTAGCCTTTGTAAGAGATGTTAGTGCTGATACTCCTACCGTTGAGTCAGTTCTGATAGTGAGAGACTTCCTAGATGTATTTCCAGCAGATCTTCCGGGCATGCCACCCGATAGGGATATCAATTCTGGTATTGACTTATTACCGGGCACTCAGCCCACTTCTATTCCACCATATCGTATGTCCCCAGTAGAGTTGAAGGAGTTAAAGGAGCAATTGCAAGAGCTGCTTGATAAGGGTTTTATGCGGCCTAGTGTGTCGCTTTGGGGTGCTCCGGTGTTTGTTTGTGAAAAAGAAGGATGGTTCGATGCGCATGTGTATTGATTATCGACAGTTGAACAAGGTTACAGTGAAGAACAGGTATTCGTTGCCACACATTGATAACTTATTTGATCAGCTACAAGGTGCCAGAGTGTTCTAAAAGATTGATTTGCTGTCAGGTTATCATCAGCTAAATATTCAGGATCCAGATATTTCGAAGACTGCCTTTAGGACTCGGTATGGTCACTACGAGTTCCTTGTGATGTCACTTGGGCTGACCAATTCCCCAGCAGCATTTATACACCTAATTAACAGTATATTCCAGCCATATCTTGATTCATTCGTCATTGTATTTATTGACGACATCTTGGTGTACTCCTGCGGTCGGAAGATCATGAGCAGTACCTGAAGATCGTGCTTCAGACCTTGAGAGAAAAGAAGTTGTATGCAAAGTTATCGAAGTGTGAATTTTGGCTGGATTCAGTGGCGTTTTCGGGTCATGTGGTGTCGAGTGAGGGGATCAAGGTATATCCGAAGAAGATTGAAGTAGTGCAGAGTTGGCCTAGACAGTCTTCAGCTACGGAGATTCGAGATTCCTTGGTTTGGCCGGGTGTTATCTCCGTTTCGTAAAGGGTCTCATTTATTGCTGCACCTATGACCAGGTTGACCCAGAAGGGTGCTCCTTTCATATGGTCTGAGGAGTGTGAGGCGAGCTTTCAATAGCTCAAGACTGCTTTGACTACAGCCCCAGTATTGCTGTTGCCTACGGGCTCGGGGTCTTATATTGTGTATTGTGATGCGTCACATGTTGTCCTCGGCGCAGTGTTGATGCAAAACGGTAGGGAAATTGCCTACGCTTCTCGACAATTGAAGACCCGTGAGAAGAATTACTCGGTCTATGACTTGGAGTTGGCAGCATTTTTCATGCATTGAAGATCTGGCGACATTATTTTTACGGTGTCCCTTGTGAGGTCTTTACCGACCACCGGAGTCTACAACATCTATTCAAACAGAAATATCTTAACTTGCGGTAGCGGAGATGGTTAGAGTTGCTTAAGGAGTATGATATCACTATTCTATATCATCTCGGGAAGGCCAATGTGGTGGCCGATGCCTTGAGTCAAAAGGCAGAGAGTTTGGGTAGTTTAGTATATCTACTGGCAGCATAGCGGCCATTAGCATTGGATGTTCAGGCCTTAGCCAACCAGTTTGTTAGATTGGATGTTTCGGAGCCCAGTCGAGTTCTTGCTTGCATCGTTTCTTGGTCTTCTCTATATGATCGTATCACAGAACGTTAGTATGACGACCCCCATTTTCTTTTCCTTAAGGACACGGTCCAGCACAGAGATGCCAAGGAGGTTACTATTGGGGATGATGGTGTTTTACGGATGCATGGCCGGTTATGTGTGTCCAATGTGGATGGATTGCGTGAGTTGATTCTTCAGAAGGCCCGCAGTTCCCGGTACTCCATTCATCCGGGTGCCGCTAAGATGTATCAGGATTTGAGGCAGCACTATTGGTGGAGGAGAATAAAGAAAGACATAGTGGAGTATGTAGCTCGGTGCCTAAATTGTTAGCAGATGAAGTATGAGCATCAGAGGCCGGATGGTTTGCTTCAGGGACTTGAGATTCCCGAGTAGAAATTGGAGCGTGTCACCATGGACTTCGTTGTTGGCTCCCACGGACTTAGAAGAAATTTGACGCGGTATGGGTGATTGTGGACAGGTTGACCGAGTCGGCTTATTTCATTCCGGTAGTGACTACCTATTCTTCAGAGGAGCTGGCTCAGTTCTATATCTGCAAGATTGTTCGACTTCATAGCATACCAATGTAACGACCCGGTCGGTTATTTTGAGTGTATTAGCCCTGATCCCTATTTACTGCTTTTCTTGTACCTTTTTATGCTTATGTGACTTGCCGGTAGGTTCTATTTTTGATTTCGAAGTATTTTCGGACACTTAGTCCCTAAAACGAAAGCTTAAATCCTAGGATTTCGACTATATTTGGAACTGTGTAAAGACGACTCTAGAATGGAGTTTTGACGGTTTCGTTAGCTCCGTTGGGTGATTTTGGATTAGGAGCTTGTCCGGATTGTGAATTGGAAGTCTGTAGCTGAATTAGGCGTGAAACGGCGAAAATTAAATTTTTGGGAAGTTTGACTAGAAGTAGACTTTTTCATATCGGGGTTAGATTCTGATTCCGGAAGTTGGAGTAGGTCCGTAATGTCTAATATGACTTGTGTGCAAAATTTGAGGTCAATCGGACGTGGTTTGATAGGTTTCGGCATCGGATGTAGAAATTTGAAGTTTCAAGTTCATTAAGTTTGAATTGGAGGGTGATTCGTGATTTTAGCATTGTTTGATATGATTTGAGGGGTCGACTAAGTTCGTATGGTGTTTTAGGACTTGTTGGTATTTTGGATGAGGTCCCGGGAGCCTCGGGTGGATTCCGGATAGTTAACGGATCAAGTTTGGTTTTGGAAGAATGGTTGAAGGCACCAATTCTAGTGTAATTGCACATGCGCAAGATTGACCGCAGGTGGGAGCCCGCAAAAGCGAGCCAAGGGGCGCAAGTGCGGTTTGGAAGGAAAAGGTTGGAGGTTGCAGGTGCGAAGTTATAGCCGCATCTGCGCATCCGCAGATGCGGAGCGTTGAACGCAGGAGGGAATAAGGCTGGCCTGGTGCAGGGTCGCAGAAGCGGGTGTTTCTCCGCAGAAGTAGGCCCGCAGGTGCGAGCCCTGGTCTATAGAAGCAGAATATTGGACTTTAAGTTAACTCCGCATGTGCGGATTCTTTGCTGCAGAAGCGGTACCACAGAAGCGGAAATTGGACCGCAGATGCGAGATCGCTGCGCAGAAAAAAGGGATTTCGAGGGTTTGATCTCATTTTACACTTTGGGACTTTGAGAGCTCGGATTTGGGCAATAATTTGAGGGATTCTCAGAGGAAGCCTTTAGGTAACGATTCTTAACTCATTTATGGTTATATTCCACTAATCTATAGTTGATTCACATTTAATTAAGGAATTTGGTTGAGAAATTTGGGGAAAAAGTTGGAAAGTTCTTCAACTAAGTTTTTGAGTTTTGATTTCGGATTTGGATAATTTTGGTACGAGTGAACTCATTAGTGAATGGGTGTTCATATTTTGTGACTTTTACCCGATTCTGAGACGTGGGCCCGGGTCGACGTTTTAGGGCGATTTTCTAATTTCTTGATTTCACTAATTAGATTAGTTTCTTATAGTTATATTTATGGTATGTAATTGTTTTTGGCTAGATTTGGACCATTCGGAGTCGAAAAATCGTGGAAAAGGCATTGTTACTGATTGATTGAGCTTGGTTCGAGGTAAGTGGCTTGCCTAACCATGTGTGGGGGAAATCCCCTTAGGATTTGGTACTGTTGTGATATGTGAGCGCCGTGTACGTGAGGTGACGAGTGCGTGCACGGGCTATTTGTTGTAAAATCCAATTTTTACTAAGTGGTAACATGTTTCATCTTAATTGAGTTATACCAGTATGTGTAGTTATCATGTTTAGCCTAATATCGCATGTCTACGTGTCATAAATGCTTATCTGAACTCTATGCAGCATGCTTAGTGGTTTTCCTGCTTTTTCCTTGACGTGTGCTTAGTCTAAACTGTAGGATTTCTTGTTGTAACTGTTATTTTCATTATTTTTGAGCTGTGTATTTACTTTGGGGCTACGAGACGGTATCTCGGGAGATCCCCCTCCTACATATTTACTTTGGGACTATGGGATGGTATCTCGGGAGATCCCCCTGCATATTTACTTTGGGACTACGAGACGGTATTTCGGGAGATCCCCCCTGCATATTTACTTTTGGGACTATGTGAGTGTATCTCGGGAGATCCCCTGCTGCTTTATCCCTATGTATTGTACTGTTATTTCCTGTGGTTTCCTCTTTGTTAAATTCCAGTCTCTTATTACACTACAATATTTTCCCGCCTTATTTATTATATATATACCAGTAGGGCCCTGACCTGACCTCATTACTACTCGACCGAGGTTAAGCTTGGCACTTACTAGGTACCGTTGTGGTGTACTCATGCTATTCTTCTGCACATGTCTATGTGCAGATCCAGGTACTTCATATCAGCCTCGTCATCGGTGAGCAGTGAGACTTTGGAGACTTCAAGGTATATCTACCGCGTCAGACCTCGGAGTCCCCCTCTATTCCCTCCTATGTCATTTATCCTTTCGTACTTTTCCTTAGACTCTGGTGTGTAGAGATACTTAGTTTCTTCTGTAACTTGTGACTTATGGTGTTCCCGATTTTTGGGATACAGTGTATACTCGAGTGTTGGTTATTGTACATGTCGAGAGGTATTTTTATCAGTTATTTAATTGTCTTCTGCGGTTAGTTGTTATAGCTTTGCTTTCATTTTCATTATCCCGCAAAATGTTAGGCTTGCCTAACCGTAGAGACTAGGTGCCGTCAGGACATCTTACGGAGGGAGATTTTGGGTCGTCACATTTGGTGTCAGAGCTCTAGGTTCGTAGGTGTCGTGAGTCACAAGCAGGTTTAGTAGAGTCTCGCGGATCGGTACGGAGACGTCTGTACTTCTTCGGGAGGCTATGAAACTATTAGGAAAATTTTTACTTCTTTTGATTTCCTGTCATGCGAAATTGTTGACTTCGAAGTTATAAACTTTGTCTTCTATTCTCTCATAGATGGTGAGGACACGTACAGCCGGATCAGATGCTCAGCCACCCACGCCCTCTTCTAGAGCCGCGAGAGGCCGGGGCCGGGGTAGAAGCCGAGGAAGTCCACGTGGTGTAGCCAGAGAACCCGCACGAGCGGCTATACAGGAGCCACCAATAGCTCCAGTCGGAGCGCATGCACCTGAGATGCCTGTTACTGCACTAGCTCTTCAGGAGACCCTTGCACAGTTCTTGAGCATATTCGGTACTCTAGCTCAGGTAGGGTTGATTCCCCTTACTCTTGCCACATCCCAGGCCGGGGGAGGAGCACAAACTCCCGCCGCCCGCACCCCAGAGCAATGGGTTCAGGATGATCAGATTCCAGAGGTTATACCAGTACAACCGGTAGCCTCAGTTCGGCCCGAGGGTAGGGCAGCAGTTTCTGAGGAGGAGCAGTGTAGGCTCGAGAGGTACAAGAAGTACCACCCTCCTACTTTGAGTAGCTTGGCGTCAAAGGACGCCCAAGGTTTTCTTGAGGAGTGCCACTGTGTACTATGGGTGTAGCAGAGTCGAATGGGGTTTCTTTCACTACGTTACAGCTTAGAGAAGCATCCTATTAGTGGTGGTGTGGTTATGAGTTGGATAGTCCGGCCAAGGCAACTTCACTTACATGGACTCAGTTCCCGCATATGTTTTTGGGAGAGTATGTTACCCAGATCCTTAGGGACGCTTGTCCCGCAGAATTGGAGCAGTTACACCAGGGTGTTATGGCTATGTCAGAGTATGCGATTTGTTTCAGGGATTTGGCTAGACATGCACCAGCCTTGGTAGCCACAGTTCGAGAGAGGGTCCGTTGGTTTATCGAGGCGCTCCATCCCAGCATTAGGATTAGCATGGCCCGGGAAATAGAGATGGATATCTCGTACCAACAGGTTGTGAGTATTGCTAGGAGAGTGAAGGGCATGTTTGCTCGGGAGAGAGAGGATAGGAAGGCAAAGAGGTCTCGAGAGACTGGCTCTTACACTAGTACTCATGCCCCAGCTGCAGTTCGCCATGGTAGGGACTATCTGAGTCGCGGTGTTCATTCAGCACTTCTAGCCGCCAGTGGTATTTCGGCTACTCCTAGGCCCTGGGAGCCTTATTATGCACCGCCAGTATCTAGTGTACCTCCTGCACGGGGTGCTTTCAACGGTCAATCCAGCCGACCTGGCCCGAGCTAGCCACAACAGCCACGCCCTCTAAGAGCTTGTTTTGAGTGTGGCGACACTCGCCATATGGTGAGGGATTGCCCCAGACTTAGGAGGGGTGCACCTCCAGAGACTTCTCAGGCACCGCGTGCTCCACCGGGTCCTCAGGCTAGATAATAGCACCAACTACCACTCCATTTGCTCAGCCAGCTCGAGGTGGAGGTCGGGGAGGTAGAGGACGCCCTAGAGGGGGAGGCCATGCCAGATATTATGCTCTTCCTGCTCGTACAGAGGTCGTTGCTTCCGACTCATTCATTATAGGTATTGTTCCGATCTGTCATAGAGATGGGTCGATTTTATTTGATCCAGGCTCCACTTATTCCTATGTATCATCTTATTTTGCTCCATATTTGGGCGAATCCCGTGATTCTATGAGTTCTCTTGTTTATGTGCCTACACCTGTGGGAGATTCAATTGTTGTTGACCATGTGTATCGATCGTGTTTGGTTGTTCTTAGTGGTTTTGAGACTAGAACCGATTTATTATTGCTCAGTATGGTAGATTTTGATATTATCTTTGCTATGGACTGGTTGTCGCCCCATTATACTATTTTTGATTGTCACGCCAAGACCGTAATGCTGGCTATGCCAGGCTTACCGCGATTAGAGTGGAGAAGTACCTTATATTATACTCCCAGCAGAGTTATTGCATTTCTTAAAGCTCAACGATTGGTTGAGAAGGGGTGTGATGCGTATCTAGCTTATGTGAGAGATGTCAGTATTGATACCCCTACAGTTGAGACAGTTCCAATAGTGGGGGATTATCCCGATGTATTTCCAGCTGATCTTTCGGGCATGCCGCCCGATAGAGATATCGACTTTGGTATTAGGTTTTTGTTGGGCACTCAGCCCATCTCTATTCCTCCATATCGTATGGATCCTCCTGAGTTGAAAGAGTTGAAGGAACAGTTATAGGAATTGCTTGAAAAGGGCTTCATTCAGCCCAGTGTGTCATCTTGGGTTTCTCCAGTCTTGTTTGTGAAGAAAAAGGATGGTTCTATGCGTATATGCATTGATCATCGCCAGCTGAACAGAGTTACAATTAAGAATATTTATCCATTGCCTCGTATTAATGACCTATTTGATCAGTTACAAGGTGCCAGAGTGTTTTCCAAGGTTGACTTTCTTTCAAGCTATGATTAGTTGAAGATTCGGGAGCCAAATATCCCGAAGACTGCTTTCAAGACTCGGTATGGTCACTACGAGTTCGTTGTGATGTCATTTGGGCTGACCAATGCCCCAACAACATTTATGCATTCGATGCACAGTGTCTTCCGGCCCTATCTTGACTCATTCGTCATTGTTTTTATTGACGACATTCTGGTGTACTCCCGGAGTCGGGAGGATCATGAGCAGCACCTGAGGACTGTCGCGCCCCCTTTTTCCTCTGCGGAAATCGAGTTTATGACATTTGGAGGGACAACTCATTCCTTTTGGGAACTGGGTTTGCAATTGAAGAGTCGCCAATGATCAGGGTGCATTAGGACACCAAAAGAGTTTGATTTGAATAACCAGAGATAGGGTAAGGGCTTTAAATTATTCTAACGGGAAGGTGTTAGGCACCCCTCAGAATCCATTAGTATGGTTCCCGGCCAGACAATTATTGTGAATTGAGGTGCAATTAGCATATAGGCAGATAAGGCTCAAATAAGAGGGGATTTCAACAAATAAAGGTTTGAAAGTATGCAAAGTTTGAAAGGACCATTAGAAAGGCTAATTTTTTAAGAAAGAGTTAAAATGCTAAAGAAAGGAAATAAAGAATAAAGGGAGGGGGGCCCTAGGTTTATTAATAATATGGATCACCCCAAATTTTGGGGTTTTCTCCATTAATCGAGTATAGAGATGAAAACAAGTAAATCAGGCAAAAAATACTAACAAAACAAATTCAGAAATCTCAAAAAGTAACTAAGACTTTTGATATGCACACTCCAGTTAGAAGAGCAACATAAAGAAACGCAGTAGAAGAGCAACATAAAGAGACACAGTAGAAGAACAACATAAAGAAACAGAGTAGAAGAACAATATAAAGAAACACAGTAGAAGAACAACATAAAGAAACACAGTAGAACATGTTAAAAATCAGAAAAGCTTTGAAATAATTTTAACAAAAACCCTAAATCAGAAAAGATAAAGGTTCTGAAGGTAAAGTTTTGAAAGAAAACCTTGAGAAAACATTCAGAAGCTTAGAGTAAACACAGATCTAAAACAGATTTAAAAGAATCGGAAGAACCTCAAAGGTTAGGGTTTCAGAAGAACCCAGGTGGTGAGAAAGGCTTGGAAAATCATTGGTCTAAGCAGGAGAAGCCAAGAGTCAGGCTTGAATAGCCATGGCTGGCCGGATCAAGGTTGAAGATGACCGGAGATAGCCAAAAAAACTGGATCGACCAAAATCTGGGCCAAGCTTCTCCAAGGTCTGTCCCTGGAAATCATAGAACTCGAACACATAGATGCCAAAGGAGGCGGGTATAGGCTTTCTATGGCTTTGGAAGCCATGGATTTGGGAGCTTTTCAGGTGGTGATTGAAGGTGGCCACTGGGGTATGAGAGAGAGCTTGAGAGAGAATTAGAGAGGGGGGTTCAAAGGCGGCTACAGGCGAGAAATGATTAGGTTTAGGGGGTAATTAGGAATTAAAAAGGAAAGGGCTGATGTGAGCCGTTGATCTAGCTGATCAACGGCTGGGATTAAAAGGGAATCCGGACGGGTTAATTAATTGGGTCGTGGGTCGGGTAGATTAGGATTTGGGCTGGGTAATTCGGTTTAAAAAATTAGGGTCCAATTGGGGGGGGGGTTCAAATAAGGCTAAAATTGAAATGAACGGGGCTAACATTTAAATAGCTATTTTTTCCCTTTTTATTTTATAAAAATTGTAGAATAATTTCGGAAAAGAAATTAAAGGTACTAAATGATTAATAATACATAATTATCAAGTTAAAAATACTGGAGTCAAGTTTATAAATATAAACACAATGAGATCTTAAAAGAGGCTAGCATTGCAATTACATGCAATTTAGCTTTTAAAAATACTAAATGAATTTATAAAAATATGCAAAAATTATGTTAGCTATATTTTAGCATAAATATAAAAATTCAATAGCATGAATTATCAAAAAGATAATTTTAGAAATATTATTTGGATTTTATGGATAAAAGAAGGGGAAATAAATCAATAACTTTTAAAAATATGGAAAAATAATAAAACCCTTGGATATGCTTATATACGCATACATATACAATTCTGAAAGTATTTTGCATATTAAAAATATATAGAAAAAAATTGGGCATCAACAACTGCCCCTCTTTACCCGGGAAGGATGAAAGGGTTGTCGGGTAAAGATATGATGGCCAATTTTGACCTGGCGAAACGGTTTGAAGAGGTTAGCTGTGCCCAAGCCATATGTAGTTCAGGATCCGTCAGCGGAATATGCCGACGGGGACTTCTCAAGAACGGACGCGATATTTTAGGACGGGGTGAATGGTTAAGGTCTGATAGGGCTGCGGGAACTGGAGCGAGATCGCTCCTGCCGAGATGGTTGTTGCTCGCTGGTTTACCTGCAAATAAGCAATACAAGAATATATTGTGCATAAATTTAAACGTGATGCAAATTCCCATCGGACCATGAATGTTGTCTTTGGACGGTTAGGATGACGTCCTTAGACCATGATGTCCTGGGCCATGAAGCGTACAATAATAAAGGATTCGCAGGCCATGAAATGAAGCTCTCGGGCTATGAGAATGATGCCTCCGAACCATGATGCCTTTGAATAATGATATGCAAAAGATTAAAAGGATCCTTAGGCCATGGCATGGCGTTCTCGGGCTATGCAAATGGTGCCTCCGAACAATGACGCCCTCAGATAGTTTGGCGATCTTTCAGCCCATGAGATGCAGTAGGTGGCGATTTTTCAGCCATGCAAACGTAAATAAAGTGGCGATCTTTCAGCCATGCAAACGTAAATAAGGTGGCGATCTTTCAGCCATGCAGAAAATGCAGATGGAGACAATGTTTAGTCTCGAAAGGCAGAATGGTAGCCTTATGCAATACAGAAATAAAATAAAATGGCAAATAGTAATAGAGTTTTCTTAGCTGATAGCAGGATGCGATATTGTGACTGCTGTAGACATTGTGATATAGGGAATATCACCGGTGTGCGTGGGTAGCAAAGGATGGTAAATGCATCAATTCTGAGAGTTGTATCCCTGAACAAATGTTTGTCTCGTGGGTGTATAGTAAGCCAGATGCTTTCGCAATCCAGGTGTCTGCATTCAAGGAAAAATCGTGAGTTTTATGGGGGGGGGGGGAGGTTAGTTCGCATTCCCGCTAGTTCTGCTTGACCTGTTTGGCTCTGATCTGGTGATACGGTATGCATTGTTGGGGTAGCGTTGCTGAACCAGGCGATTTCGATAATAAACATACATGAATTTGAAAAATATGACATAAGTATATATTTAAGAAATAACTTTTAGATGAACTGACGACTGTGACATGGCTCAAGACATTGCGACCCCTCTTGCTACGGAATTTTGAGGGTCCTCCTCAAAATTCTGCCCCAGTTTAACGGGTTGATGCTTCTGACGGCTGCTCGCGATGATTGGCTGAAATTACTTCGGAATTTTTGAGGGTCCTCCTCAAAAATTCTGCCCCAGTTTCCAATTGCGGGGGAAATGAATTTTTTATTGAATTGTGACCGAACCCATAGGGCTGCCTACGTATCCCCTCTTAAACGGGAATCAGGTCAGACGTAGTTCAATTACATCATATAGGAAAACACAAAGATTACACGTAGTAACGCTTGACTGCATCTGAATTGATCGATTTTAGCCAAACTTCTCCGTCCATTTCGGCAAGTATAAGGGCTCCTCCTGTCAGAACCAGGTGAACCATGTAAGGACCTTGCCAGTTGGGAGAGAATTTCCCTTTGGCTTCATCTTGATGCGGAAAAATTTTCTTTAATACCAGCTGCCCTGGTGTGAACTTCTTGCTGAGATAGTAAATGGCCTGCTCTTTCCTCCCCGTTTCATCATGCTGCCCCAGGATGCAACCGAAGGCACCATCTAACACTGCGATGTAGAGTAGCAAAGGTCTACCTGGCTCGGGCGGGACTAAGACTGGTGGTGTTGATAGGTACTCCTTGATTCTGTCGAAAGCTTTCTGGCAGTCGTCAGTCCATTTAGTGGCGGCATCCTTTTCCAACATCTTGAAGATTGCCTCACAGATGACCGTGGACTATGCTATGAACCGGCTGATGTAGTTGAGTCTCCCTAAGAAACTCATCACGTCCTTCTTATTCTTTGGCGGTGGCAATTCTTGAATAGCTTTGACCTTTGATGGATCCAGTTCTATTCCTCGGCGACTCACAATGAACCCAAGTAATTTTCCAGCGGATACCCCAAATGCACACTTTGCGGGATTCAGTTTCAGGTTGTACCTCCGTAGTCTATTGAAGAATTTCCTCAAATCTTCCATGTGATTAGTGGCCTTCTTGGACTTGATGATAATGTCATCTACGTACACCTCGATCTCCTTGTGTATCATATCATGAAAAATGGTAGTCATAGCCCTTATGTAGGTGGCCCCTGCATTCTTTAACCCAAACAGCATCATCTTGTAGCAGTACATTCCCCACGGCGTAATGAAAGCCGTTTCCTCAGCATCTTCTTCATCCATCCAAATCTGGTGGTAACCCACGAAACAATCTACAAATGATTGCAATTCATGCTTGGCGCAATTGTCGATCAGGATATGTATATTTAGCAAGGGGAAGTCGTCTTTCGGACTAGCCCGGTTGAGATCTCGGTAGTCGACACAGACTCTAACCTTCCCGTCCTTCTTTGGTACTGGCATGATATTGGATAACCACGTTGGGTATTCCACTACCCTGAGGACCTTGGCTTTGACTTGCTTGGTGACTTCTTCCTTGATTTTCAAACTCATATCCGACTTGAACTTTCTGAGCTTCTGCTTTACCGGAGGGCATGTCGGATCGGTTGGCAGTTTGTGGGCCACAAGAAATGTACTCAGGCCCGTCATGTCGTCATATGACCAGGCGAATATGTCCTCATATTCTCTTAGAAATTCTGTGTATTCCTTCTTTTCTGATGACGATAAATGGACGTTGATTCGTGTTTATTTGAGCATCTCCCAGGTTGACAATCTCAGTCTCGTCCAGGTTGGACTTCGGTCTGTTTTCAAAATTCTCAACTTCCTTAACAATCTCTTTCGGTATGTCATCTTCCTCTGAATCTATATCCGTCTGTTGAGTTGTCTCATTGCATGTCACAGTCATCGGTTCATCAAGATAAGTAATAGTAATGCTGTATAAGTAAAGTAATGAGAGAAAATAATAAGAGTGTTAATTTATAAGGAAAATTGAAATGCTTTGATAAAATCCATAACTGTTTTGAACATTCAAGATCTTATTGCGGAAATTTAAAAAGCGAAAGGAAAAAAAACTAGTAAAAATAAAAGATAGTGCATGATGCTTGTTCAGCCTTGCTACCCCGAGGCTTGTCGGGCTCTGGTGGTTCTGATGGTCCAGTTATTGAGGCGTGCTCCTTTGCTCACAGTCTATATGGAAGGGCCTTCCTCCCCCTCCTCCTCGAGAACGACGCAACAATCCATATCATCTTCTAGGAACAAATTCTTCACCGCTGCCAGTGCTTCCTCTTCTTCTGACCCATAGATAACATCGGCCAGTTGGAAAGTCTGTTCCAAGTGTGGTATTTGTTGTTCCAGCGGATAGTAAGGATCGTGCCATGGTGGTGACCAGTTGTTGAATTCTTCCCAGGTATACTCATATCCCAAACCGAAGGTGGTGCCATGCTTCTTGAGTTTTATAGGCTTAGCAATTCCTTGGAGGTTCTTGCTGTCACACCTCCTTTTTCCTACACCCCCGGGAGGGAGTGTACAATGGGGAGTTATTTCCAACTTGAAGTGACAATCGAAACGAGATTTTTTGTTTATTAAAAATTCAGAGTCGCCACTTGGGAGATTTATGGTGTCCCAAGTCACCGGTTCAAATCCCGGATCGAGGAAAAGGTTGACTCTGTATTACAGCCCGCGAACCAGAAATTCGGGTAAGGAATTCTGTTAACCCGGGAGAAAGTGTTAGGCACTCCCGAGTTCCGTGGTTCTAGCACGGTCGCTCAACTGCTATTATTGGCCTTTTTATCTGATTTAAAACATTTTTGAAACTATGTGCAATTTTAACTTTAACCGCTTTTATTCATTTTTTAAAGGAAGATTGCAACGTTATTTAGAATATGTTTTGAACCACGTCACATAAATGCACCCGCAGTCCGCAATACATTTCATCCAATGTTGAGATTTGGATTTGGGTCACATAAATGCGCACCCGAGTTTAGGAAGGTAGATTAATAAACAACACACCTAAAGCAACTACGCATTTTTAAATTTGCGAGGGCCATGAAAATTTAACTAATGGCACACCTCAATTTTAAGAGATTTCGTATTAATTATCCGAGGGCCATGGATTATGGAATTATTTGTGGGAAAAGTGTTATGAATTAATGATGTTATTGGGCTTGATAGAATTTTGCCCAAACTAAATCAACTCAATACTTTTAAGCGTAAAAGGTTCACCAATTTTCAATTCTTCAGTCATTCCCCATGGCCCACAAACATTCACCTACAACCCAATTCTTACTTCAATCTCTCTCTCAAAATTCCAGCATACAAAATCATTCTTGAAGAGAAAACTTCTAACAAGAAACTTAAACAAATGCATTAGATTAAGGAAAAATCCACTAACATAATATTCATTCTTGATAAATCACCTACTGGAACCAAACTTGACTAACGTTATCTATTGCTTCCACTCAACCTTAATTAGATGAACTTAGTAACAACTCGATATTGGTTTCACAAATTAAATAAGAAAACTCAACATTAATGACACAAGCTTAATAACCAAAACTCAATATTGCATACCCACTAACATAAGATGGCAAATCCAAGTAACCAAATGTGGAACTCCAAATCAGTGACAAGCAAATTATAAGAAGAATGATCGAAACACTTCGTGAAGAAAAAGAAAATGAACTGATCTTTTAATATTTCAAATATAGTCTTCAATACATTGTAAAGAGCAAAGAACTGCTAAAACTTTCGCACAAACAACCCACAATCCGATCGAAACCCGCGCCGGCGCCCGAAACCTCGAACCCAACTCAAAAACTCGATAGAATTTGGGTGGCTTACACAGTTAAAACGGACCTTTGTTCGTCGGCAAACATGATGCGACGACGACCATTTTTGGGGTGGTTCGGTGCTGCGTTTCAGCTGGTTTTGGGTGGTTGTTTCAACTCTTGGAGCTACTGTTTCGGGTCATTTTTTGGAGCAGCTGTTTCATGGCTGTTTGCAGCTAGTTTTTGGGCTGTTACTTGGCTGATTTTGCTGGATTTGAGGGCAGTTTTGGAGAGCTTTTAGGGAGCTGATTTTGGTGGTGTTAACTGGTGGTTAATGGAGGTCCGTGGCTGCATTTCCAGGCTGATTTTCAGCTCGCTTTTGGAACTATTTTGAGGTCATTTTTAGGGTGGATTCGAGCTCGTTTTTGGTGCAGAATAGGGGTACATTGGGGCTGCTTTCAGCTGAGTTTTAATGGAGAGAATGGGGCTGGTGTTTTGCTTGGTTGAAGCTTTTTTTGGAATGGAGATCGTTCTTCTCCTGAAGAAGCAAAAGATCTAAAGGCTGCCTTTTTCTTTTTTCTCCTAGCTCTAGGTTTCTTTTGGAGTGTATTGCGGCTGATGATATTTTGTAGGTGTCATTAGGTGTGTATTTATAGGGGTAGGAATTAGGTTAGGTCAAATGGAGAATGGGTATGGGCTCAATGTTTGGGCTATCCCAAATTGAGCATTTTCAATTAAGACCAAACCAAAATTAGTCCCAAATTTAATACTCTTTCTTCTATCACAAGACCAAAAATACTATATCATTTATTAATTAATCCTATTTGAGTAAAATAACCATTAAAATAAAATTGACCGTTAAAATAAACTATTTTCAAGATTTTATGACTACAAAACATTAATGGAACAATTTTTGTAATTTTCATTTATCTTGTAATAAAATAAAGTGAAAAAGTAAAAATTAGTTGAAATAGCTATATTAGGCCTAAATTAAATATTTACATGCTAAAATATAAAAAATCTTGGGGAGGGTCAAAAATCACATGTCTACACTTGCCAAGCCCCTTACCTGGTTCGTACCCACTCCAATTTAATATGCTCTCGATTTTGTTGTCCCACCATTTGTCCTTGTCAACGGCGTTGACTCACTCGATGTGGTGATAGGTCTCCCCACCTATCTTTCTTCTGCCTCCGATTGTCGGGATGGTATGGCGATTGTATATAGGATTGCTACCGTCGCCGTGAATGATCACCTCCTGGTGATTCCACTAAAACTTCACTGCCTGATGTAGTGTTGATGCTACGACCCCAGCAGCATGAATCCAAGATCGTCCCAACAGCAGATTGTAAGATGCCGGCACGTCTATCACTTGAAAATCCACATCGAACCAGGTAGGCCCCATTTGCAAACACAGACTAATTTCCCCAATGGTGGACCTTTGGGAGCCGTCAAAAGCTTATACGTTGATGGCCTCGTCCTTGATCTCGTGCATTCCCTTACCCAACGTCCTAAGTGTTACCAACGGACAAATGTTGAGGTTGGACCCTCCATCAATCAGGATTCGGGTGATAAATAGTCTTCGTATTGCGCGGTGATGTGCAATGCCTTGTTATGACCCAACCCTTCCGGTAGTAGCTCATCTTCATGAAAAGTTATCTTGTGACTTTCCAATACCTGTCCTACCATGTTATCCATCTCTCCGCCGGTGATGTTGCTTGGCACATATGCTTCACTCAGCACCCTTAACAAGGCATTCTTGTGTGCATCAAAATTTTGTAGCAAAGCAAGGATAGAAATTTACGCCGGTGTTTCGTTCAGCTGGTCAATGACCGAGTATTCCTTGGACTGTATCTTTCTCCAGAAATCAACTGGCCCAATCTCGGTGATGGTTGGCCGGCTAGAAGCCTGCTTGCTCGACTCAGCCAGATGTTCCGGGGTATAAACTCTACCAGTTCTCGTCATACCCTATGCCGCAATAGCCTCTCCAAACATAACCTTGCCTTTCCTTCTTGCCTCGGTTGTGTAGTCCCATGGTATAGCCTTTGTATGGAATGGTGTCATGGTTGACATTGCCACTTGAATTGGTGTGGCTATCTTTACTCCGAACGGAGCATACACCTTGGGCGGTAAAACTGCAACTTCGAATGGTGTAGGTGCCTTTGCTGAAGACACGAATTTGACCTCAATTGGCGCTGGCATCTTTGCGGATGATGATGCTTCAAACTCAAGTGGCATGGACATATTTACCTCGGCCTCCCCAGAGGGCTGAATCTGGACTACGATCGGATTAAGGGTGACTAATGGTTTCTTTGGGTCGTCACCTTCTGTGATCAAACTGATCGATCCCTCGGGATCCCGATCATCCTCTATTTAATTCATGTGAACGCCTCCTCCCTTGTGGTCCGGTAGAGGGTTATTGCGGACATTTGGAGCAGGTTCCTTTGCCACAATAATCTTGTTATCAATTAAGGTCTGGATCTTATCTTTCAGAGAACGGCATTCGTCAATGGTGTGTCCTTTCATGCCGGAATGGTATGCACAGGATTTATTTGGATTAACCCACTGAGAAGGGTTCTCAGGAGCAGCAGGGATAGGGGTGACGTAACCAGCAGCTTTGAGCCTTTCATACAACTAGTCGATAGGTTCAGCAATAGCCGTATATTGTTTCGGAGGCCTTCGGTCAAAGATAGGTCGAGGTCTAGGGAAGTTTTGGCGTGCAGGAGGGGATTGATACTGGGATGGTTGAGTGTTGTAGGCTTGGTAAACATGTGCGGCTTGGGAATATTTGGGTGAAGTAGGCTGATATGTGGGAGGTGGAGGTGATTGATAAGTGGGTGGTGGTGTTTGGTAAGAAGGTGAGAGTGCTTAGTAGTTTGGAGTAGGCTGATATGTGAGTAGAGGCATTGGGTAGGTTTGGTATTTGACGGGAGATTTGGTTCTCTGTGCCACCATTACGGATCCTACGTCCCTCTTCTTGGACACACCCCCTGACTGTAAGGCCTTATTTGTAGTTTGCAAGGCCTCAAAGTTTGTAACCATACCGCTTTTGATGCCTTCTTCGATCCTTTCACCCAGTTTGATAATGTCAGAAAATTTGTGGCCCTCGATCATCATCAGCCTTTCATAATACTGTGGGTCTTGAGCCCGGACGAAGAATTTTTTCATTTGTTCTTCTTCTAAGGCAGGTCTAACCTTAGCAGCTTCGGACCTCCAGCGAGTAGCATACTCGCGAAACGTTTCTGTAGGTTTCTTCTTCAGATTCTGAATGTAGAACACATCCGGCGCATTTTCTGTGTTAAATCTGAACCTGTCCATGAAATTAGAGGCCATACCGACCTAATTTGACCATTTCTTAGGATCCTGGCTGATGTACCAGAATAGTGCATCTCCTTTTAGACTCCTCATGAATAGCTTCATACGGATTCTCTCGTCTTTTCCTACCCCAACCAACTTGTCACAATACGTTCTCAAATGGACCTTGGGATCACCTGTTCCATCGAACATCTCGAACTTAGGAGGTTTGTACCCCTCGGGCAATTCGACATCGGGCTGTATGCAAAGATCTTCATAATTCAACCCTTCAATTCCCTTGTTTCCTTCAACACCCTAGATCCGGCTAGTCAATTTCATAAGTTCTTCAGCCAGGTTCTTGATAGGCAAATCTTTATCATCAGACTCGGGTGTG
>NC_031990.1:52328687-52329218 GCF_001879085.1 Nicotiana attenuata | reverse complement strand
AGAGTACTGTGACCATGAGTGACCTCTACCCGTTCAGTTGAGTTTTCCTTTCTGGCATTGTTCAAATCTTCCATCTTCCCTTTGTTCTTGTTTTTGACAGGACTAAGAGGAGGAGTGGGTGGGGGCCCCTGGATCTCGTGGAGTAAGTTGATGTTGCCAGGATTCACGAATTAACCTTTGGGGAGGGGAAAAAATAAACAAAAAGCAAAACAAAAGGTAATAAGTTAGCGAGGATTATAAAAACTGTTGCCATATTTAAACACGTAGTGCGGGAACGTAAAGCGTGTCCTAATTTGGGGACCTCTTTATGCTCGAGGTAGGCCTAGCGACAAGTTGATTTGGAGAACTTTGAATGCTAAATGCCTCATTTTATTGATAAAAAGCAAGACGAATCCCAAATCGACACTAAATAATAGGAAATGAAAGTTGCTAGTGGCCATTGGCCTTATTACATTTTTATAAAGTCAAAATGAAAAACTCCTAATCCTATTTGGTCCCTAGAACGGACCTTCCCCGAAAATTTCCGGCATC
>NC_031990.1:52322712-52327001 GCF_001879085.1 Nicotiana attenuata | reverse complement strand
AAAGGCACGGAACCGTCGACTACACCGTTGATCGACTGGTTTTACCGCAAATATGCCTTTTCCGGATTTAGGGATGATAATATCGGAAGAGCGCAACCACTCATTATAAGCGTTGCTATAGGATTTGTTTGGCACGAGTGGAATATGATGTTGAGCATGATTATGCAATAATTAAAGGCATGTTGTCACGTATTTGCACGTTTAAGAAAGCAGTAAATACAATAATTTCATAATTTAATGTGGCAATGAAGGAAAGCAATAAAGGAAAGAAAAGAGAGAAGTCAGTTTTACAATCGAAAAGGAAATTGAATGCTTAAAAGAAATAAACAAATAATTGCGCGTAAAGAAGCATAAATTCACAATAATAGTTTGAAATGGTAAAAGCCTAAAAATCCACAGCAGAGTCGCCATGCTGTCGCGCCCCCTTTTTCCTCCGCGAAAATCGAGTTTATGACATTTGGAGGGACAACTCATTCCTTTTGGGAACTGGGTTTGCAATTGAAGAGTCGCCACCTAATGATCAGGGTGCATTAGGACACCAAAAGAGTTTGATTTTAATAACCAGAGATAGGGTAAGGGCTTTAAATTATTCTAAGGGGAAGGTGTTAGGCACCCCTCAGAATCCACTAGTGTGGTTCCCGGCCAGACAATTATTGTGAATTGAGCTGCAATTAGCATATAGGCAGATAAGGCTCAAATAAGAGGGGATTTCAACACATAAAGTTTTGAAAGTATGCAAAGTTTGAAAGGACCATTAGAAAGGCTAATTTTTTAAGAAAGAGTTAAAATGCTAAAGAAAGGAAATAAAGAATAAAGGGAGGGGGGGGGTCCTAGGTTTATTAATAATATGGATCACCCCACACAATGTCCGGTAATCACTCCTCAATGAAGGGATACACGTGACATTATCGCGTGGTCATCATATCCATATCTACCTATCCCACCCCATTAAGGTATTTAAAGCGCGAATTGGTATCGATTACCTATTGCATGCTATTACCCGTCCCACTTCTATCAGTCCCGGAGGCACTTAGGACTACTAATCCTAAAGGGAAGGATATTAGGCTTATTTGGGGTTTCAAAGGTAAAATTCTAAGGCGACAGACAAAAACACATACTGCATATTTTGGGAGACATATAAACATATAAGGCTCAATTATACCTCCTTGAACAGAAAAGACATAATAGCATGTCTTGCACGTACTGCTTAGGTCTGATTAGAATTAAATACGAGGGAGTTTTAAAAGAGTTGGGGTAGATTGGTTTATTACATAATTCAGATAAGAAGCCTGAATCAGGCGTGCCTGTTGGTTGTAATAATTAACAGAAGCGGATTCAGCTTTCAATTATTACTCTAAGGCTTGCCTAAGTGCTCAGACGGGATCCTATAGGCATGGTATCTACTCAATTTTGAAGATAATAAGGTAGTAAAAGCTCGAAATGAACTATTTAAGATCCTATAGGCATGCTTGCTAAACTTTGTCAAATAAGAGACAGAGATACAGAACTAAACCAATTGATTACAGGTTCTGCAGGTGATACTATATACTATTGCTGATTTTACATCTAACATTGAGTGAAGCGAATTAGATTCATTTAGAAACTCCTATAGGCATGTTTTCTACACGTTGCGAATTTTAAAACCTTATAGCTAATGGTGTCGAGATGCAGAAAACCTTATAGACATGGTATCTAAATGCAGGCTTGTCTTGAGACTTATAGACATGATATCTAAATGCAGACTTGTTTAAAGCCTTATAGACATGGTATCTAATGCAGAACTCGAATTAAAACATTCCTATAGGCATGGTTTGTAGGTGAAGTTTGGAATATGCAGAATTAGAACAATCCTATAGGCATGGTTTCTAGGTGAAGTTTGGAACATGCAGAATTCGAACAATTCGATAGGCATGATTTCTATATGCAGAATTAGAACAGTCCTATAGGCATGATTTCTATATATAGTTGAATATGCAGAATTAGAACAGTCCTATAGGCATGATTTCTACCCTTTGCATGCATAGTTACCCCAACCCTGTTTCACTAGCCGACCCCCGAGTATTCTTTACAAATTATTACAAACTAGAGTAACAAATACATCAGAAAATACAAAGAAAATAATTATAACCCTAGAAGGCCTGATTCTTGACTTCCTGCCTGAATTATGAGATAGACCAACTCAAAGACCACTGATCCAAAACCTTTCTCCAATTTGAGTGTGTCAGGGTTCCCTAAGAGCCTCAATGGGACTCCGGGCAGTGCTCACACCCAAATTGTATCACCAGAATAGGGACAAGTGCAGTGTGAAAGTGCCAGCCCTCAAGTGTCCAAGTTCAGAGGGAGCTCGAGGGGTCCCAAGGCAAGGCTCACAAGAGGGAGGCAGAACTTATGTCTAAGAGAGAGTGTAAGTGAGGGAATAAAGGAGAGGGAAACAGCCACAAACAAGTTAATAATTTCACACAAAGGGATTCAGGGGGTTGGGAAATTACAAAGAGCATATGCTTGGGCAAGGGTAAGCTTTGGGCATGCACAGCAATAGAAGATGCTGGCATGCCTATAAGCTCACCAAAATACACAATAGCAGAAAACATGGAGGTTAGGATCAACTTGAGTCATGGGCAGTAATATGCAATACTGTCATGCCTCAAACAAACCATAAGCATTGAGCACATTAGGGTGGGGGTTTAGGATGCATAGTAAATTCAGAACAGGCATAAGGAAATTACAGCATGCTAGAATAAGTACTGAACTAAACACAAGCAGTAGGCAGACAAGAAGGTAAAAGCATTAAGTAAATACATTATGGTGATGCTGGAATCTTAATCAGAACATACCAGTTCAAAGAAGCAAAAGTACAGTAAAAGCAGGGAACGGGATTTTGAAGGCAGGCCACAGTACAAGTAACAAGAAAGAATATTTTTTTTAAGTGTGAGTGTCAGTTCAGAAACTAAGAGTGTTCGTGTCTGTGTTAATGAAAGAGCAAGGGTATTTATAGTTTGAAAACATGTAGAAAATAAGGCAAGAAAAAAATTATGGAACTATGTACCAATTAAAATCTAATCAGTATGAGACTTCCTTTAATTAAGGAGTTAAATTCAAACGGTAATGGGCAGAAATCATTTAAGGAAAGAAATGAAGTAAAACACCATGTATAGAATAGACCATTAGGGGTAAGTACATAGAGGCTTAATTAAGGGAAGAATCTTTGAAATACTCGGTTAACCAAATAAGGTTAGAAAACAAAGTAAAGTTGCAGAATCGAAAATCAGTACATAGCAAATCAAGGAGTCAAGGATTTCAAAATCACTAACTTAAGGAGAGTAGCATGGGTTCCCATGAATAAACCAAATTAAAGACAAGAGACTCGAAAGTCTAAAAGGGAAGTTTTCAAATTAATCCAAGAAACAGGGAATCAATAGAATAAGGAAAGAATCAATTACACGAGTGCAATCAGAATTACACATGGAGGTTTGAAATCAGTCCAAAATTGAAGGTCATTTTAGAGGGAAATTTAACATATAAAAGAGTGCATAAACATTAGGCATGTGAGGCTGAACATCATGCAATAGCAAACACAAAGTCAGTAGCTAATGAACATGGTAGTCACATAGGTCGATTTCAGTAACTCAGTAATAGAGAAAAGAGAGAGTATCAAATATCTTGCAAAGAGGTCAAGTGGAAAGACCTCATAGTAGAGTTTCGCAGGAAGTCAAAATCACATAAAGAAGCAAAAGATTTTGAAATTTAGTCGAGCAACAGATGAAGCGACTTCAGAAACTCGAATAGGTCTAAAGCAAATTAGGGTTTTGAAACCAGTCGAATTCAGAGCATGACGAACAAGTAAAACATATAGCAGATAATCTAAGAACTCGAATGAACCCTCAAATTTTAGGGTTTTCTCCATCAATCGAGAATAGAGATGAAAATAAGTAAATCAGGCAAAAAATACTAACAAAACAAATTCAGAAATCTCAAAAAGTAACTAAGACTTTTGATATGCACACTCCAGTTAGAAGTGCAACATAAAGAAACGCAGTAGAAGAGCAACATAAAGAGACAAGTAGAATAACAACATAAAGAAACACAGTAGAAGAACAATATAAAGAAACACAGTAGAAGAACAACATAAAGAAACACAGTAGAAAATGCTAAAAATCAGAAAGCTTCGAAATAATTTTAACAAAAACCCTAATATCAGAAAAGATAAAGGTTCTGAAAGTAAAGTTTTGAAAAAAAACATTGAGAAAACATTCAGAAGCTTAGAGTAAACACAAGATCTAAAAACAGAT
>NC_031990.1:52317126-52321152 GCF_001879085.1 Nicotiana attenuata | reverse complement strand
TCAGCTATGCAAACGTAAATAAAGTGGCGATTTTTCAGCCATGCAAACGTAAATAAAGTGGCGATCTTTCAGCCATGCGAACGTAAATAAAGTGGAGATCTTTCAGCCATGCAAACGTAAATAAGGTGGCGATCTTTCATCCATGCAGAATGTAAAGGCGGAAATCTTTCAGCCATGCAGAATGTAAAGGTGGCGATCTTTCAGCCATGCAAAATGTAAAGGTGGCGATCTTTCAGCCATGCAGAATGTAGAGGCGGCGATCTTTCAGCCATGCAGAGTGTAAACAAGGTGGCGATCTTTCAACCATGCAAAATGTAAATGTGGCGATCTTTCAGCCATGCAGAATGCAAAGGCGGCGATCTTTCAGCCATGCAGAATTTAAACAAGGTGGCGATCCTTCAGCCATGCAAAATGTAAAGGTGGCGATCTTTCAGCCATGCAGAATGTAAATAAGGTGGCGATCTTTCAGCCATGCAAAATGTAAAGGTGGCGATCTTTCAACCATGCAGACTGTAAATACGGTGGCGATCTTTCAGCCATGCAGATGTAGATAGAGACAGTGTTTAGTCTCAGAAGGCAGAATGGTAGCCTTATGCAATGCAGAAAATGCTGATGGAGACAATGTTTAGTCTCGGAAGGCAGAATGGTAGCATTATGCAATGCAAAAAATGCAGATGGAGACAATGTTTAGTCTCGGAAGGCAGAATGGGAGCCTTATGCAATGCAAAAAATGCAGATGGAGACAATGTTTAGTCTCGGAAGGTAGAATGGTAGCCTTATACAATGCAGAAAATGCAGATGGAGACAATGTTTAGTCTCGGAAGGCAGAATGGTAGCCTTATGCAATGCAGAAATAAAATAAAATGGCAAATAGTAATAGAGTTTTCTTAGCTGATAACAGGTTGCGATATTGTGACTACTGGGGACATTGTGATATAGGGAATATCACCGGCGTGCGTGGGTAGCAAAGGCTGGTAAATGCAACAATTCTGAGAGTTGTATCCCTGAACAAATATTTGTCTCATGGGTGTATAGTAAGCTAGATGCTTTCGCAATCCAGATGTCTGCATTCAAAAAAAATTGTGAGTTTTACAGGGGGGAGGTTAGTTCGCATCCCCGCTGGTTCTGCTTGACCTGTTTGGCTCTGATCTGGTGATACGGTATGCATTGTTGGGGTAGCATTGCTGAACCAGGCGATTTTGATAATAAACATACATGAATTTGAAAAATATGACATAAGTATATATTTAAGAAATAACTTTTAGATGAACTGACGACTGTGACATGGCTCAAGACATTGCGACCCCTCTTGCTACGGAATTTTGAGGGTCCTCCTCAAAATTCTGCCCCAGTTTAACGGGTTGATGCTTCTGACGCCTGCTCGCGATGATTGGCTGAAATTACTTCGGAATTTTTGAGGGTCCTCCTCAAAAATTCTGCCCCAGTTCCAATTGCGGGGGAAATGAAATTTTTATTGAATTGTGACTGAACCCATAGGGCTGCCTATGTATCCCCTCTTAAACGAGAATCAGGTCAGACGTAGTTCAATTACATCATATAGGAAAACACAAAGATTACACGTAGTAACGCTTGACTGCATCTGAATTGATCGATTTTGGCCAAACTTCTCCGTCCATTTCGGCAAGTATAAGGGCTCCTCCTGTCAGAACCAGGTGAACCATGTATGGACCTTGCCAGTTGGGAGAGAATTTCCTTTTGGCTTCATCTTGATGCGGAAAAAATTTCTTTAATACCAGCTGCCCTGGTGTGAACTTCTTGTTGAGATAGTAAATGGCCTGCTCTTTCCTCCCCGTTTCATCATGCTGCCCTAGGACGCAACCGAAGGCACCATCTAACACTGCGATGTAGAGTAGCAAAGGTCTACCTGGCTCGGGCGGGACTAAGACTGGTGGAGTTGATAGGTACTCCTTGATTCTATCGAAAACTTTCTGGCAGTCATCAGTCCATTTAGTGGCAGCATCTTTCACACCTCCTTTTTTACACACATACCCCGAAGGATAATGTATAAGGGAGTTTTTCCATTTAAAGTGACATTATTCGAAATGGGATTATTTATTTATTTAGAGTCGCCACTTGGGATGGGATTGGCTTTTGGTGTCCCAAGTCACCGATTTAACTTAAATCCCAAATTGAGGAAAATTATCGACTTCCCAATTGGAGTCTGCGAACCAGAAATTCTGAATAAGGAATTTTGTTGACCCGAGGGAAGGTGTTAGGCACCCCCGGATCCCGTGGTTCTAGCACGGTCGCTTAAACCATCACAAATGGCTGAAATCTGATTTTTATACATGTTCAAACCTATAGTGCAATTTTATAATTATTTACCGCTTTTTAATTATCTTTTACGAAAATGAACGTCGTTTAAAAACGTGTTTTCGGATCACGTAACATGAAATGCACCCGGATCTTCGACACATTCTTATTCAACGTTTTTGGATTTGGATTTGGGTCGCATGAAATGCGCACCCGTATTTAGGAAGGTAAAATTATTAAAAGCGCGCCTAATGTGGCTAGCGTCTTATTAACTTTGCGGGAGGCCATGAAAATTCGCTAAACGGCACGTCCCGAATTTCTAAAATATTTTTAATAAAGCATTTAAGGAGGGCCCCGCAATTTATGCATTTTTGTTTGGCGAGGCTCGTCTCACTTTTTATTTAAAGGCCAGTCCTAAAGCAAACTGAGATTGTCTAATCATTTTTTGTCTCTAAAGGGCCTAATTAATTTACATTTATAAATTCGGGCCTCAAGTTCAAGTCCGAATTCAAACAAAAGGGAAGACCCTCTTAATTTGAACCCGCCACCTAACTCGAAAACCTAAATTTACATTGCAAATTAATTTCCCGTATTCCTAATATAATTTAAAAGGGTTTTGATTTCCTGCATACTTTCTTGGGCCTAAAAGTGGCCCTAAACCAGATTCAGCCCTACTCGTGTGGAGAAACTGCCCAGACTTGGCCCTGCACAAACGAGAATCAGGCCCAAGACCTGTCCAAATGAAGGCTATTGGGTTGGGCTTCTGGGAATTGGCCTAGAAATTTAATCGCATATGCAGTTATTTTCTCCAGGACCAGGCCCGTTTGATGGTAGAAAGAGGTGGGCTCATAGCAAGCCCGATTGTAATGACAATTGTGTGATTAAATTCGCAAAAAAACATGCTAAATTCCAATTGTAATTATTCGAATCTGGTTTGTTTCGTTATTAACATCTGTGATCCTACATTTGGAGAGCTAAAACAAAGCAACCATTTACACATTTCCTAAATCAATCAATTAACATGAAACAATAGTGTGCCCAAGTTAAAATTATTGTTTCCTGCACTTACATGTTCCAGGTCTAGACAGACTATTAATCATAAATGAAGACCTGGAATGCTATTGCGTAAAATTGAAGACTAAATTATTCATCATACGAAATACACTAGCTAATGACCAATCAACAATCTAATCAAATTAACAGCCTTAGGACAGTCCAAGTTAGTTAAATCAATCCTAATTATACAGTCCGAGTAATCAGGGGTAAAGTTAAACTGATTTCTACAATTATGCACATCAACTCCTATTCAATTACAAGTCCAGATTTATCTAAGTATGAAAAGCAGTAAGAATGCAACCAGCTAATGAAGCATGAAAGTTGGGCCTTGACTTGTATTCACTTGCAAATAGAGGCTTTACAGCTGTATGGGAACAAAATGAGTACCTGGGAATGGAATACAATAAAAGAGGTATCAACAGCAGTTCAAAGCACAGCTATGAATCAGCAGTGTCACAGCAGCAATTTTAACCCAGGACTATGTAACGGAGGTACAACACCAAAATAAATGACTCAATTGAAACCAAAAATCCACTCCAAATCAATCCTAACAGATCTCTGAAGCTTCAGCCACCAGAAACAAACCAAAAGGCTTTGAAATAACCCCTAAACGACTTGAGCTTGAGTCTAGGACCAAACTAGCCTTGCAATCAATCTAAAATCTCAATGTAATAGTAGTATTTTTTGGTATTTTTG
>NC_031990.1:52301424-52309740 GCF_001879085.1 Nicotiana attenuata | reverse complement strand
CTGTTTATAGGATTAAAAACTAACAGCATTCAGATATCATGCCCATAGGATTTCTGCACTCTTATTACTCCTGTAAAAATGTTTAAAGTCAATAACGCCTTGAAAGCATGCCTATAGGAACTATCAATCCAACCTGAATCGTTCATTCGCTTATAGGGCTAAAATCAGTAACGATAATGCTTAACGTCTGCAGAATTTACGCTCTTTTACCAAAACTCGCCTTTCCTGGTTAACTTACAGCTTCTTTTCCTAAATCAACATACTTCTTTTTCTGAAATTAATAGATATCATGCCTATAGGTTTTCGTTTAACACTTAGGCAAGCCATAAGGTAAACTTATAAATTGAATCAGATTTTATTAACTACAACCAGCAGGCAGGCCTGATTCGGGCTTCTTATCTAAAATATGCAATAAATCAGCCTGCTTTAATTCTTAAGTTTAATCAGACCCTAATCAGTATGTGTAAGACATGCTAAACTACATGCTTCTCTTTGGTTTTAAGGAGGTTTGTTTGAGCCTTTCTATCTGTTATGTGCTTCTCCCCATATCTGCTACATATGTGTTTTGATTGTCGCCTTAGAATTTTGTCCTTTTAAAACTATAAAACCCCACACCCCTTCCCTTTAGGATTAGTAGTCCCAAATGCCTCCGGGACTGATAGGATTGGGGCGGGTAATAGCATGCAATAAGTGAAACGAGACCATTCCGCGTTTAATACCTTAACGGGGTGGGAAAGGGTAGATATGGATATGATGACCACGCGATAACACCACGTGTATAAACGGTTACGGGAGTTGTTTGGGGTGATCCATATTATTTATAAACCTAGGACCCTCCTCCCTTTACTCGTTTATTTTATTTAGAAGTTCAAAACTGCTTCTTCTCAAATTCCAGGTTCTTTAACTTCTTTTAACTTCAATTACTTGCAACAATTATGTGAAAACCCCCCTCATATTTGTAACTCTTACTTGTCTACTTGTTGTTTGCGCTTAAAGTCACAATTATATTATGGCCGGGAACCACACTAGTAGATCTCTAGGGGTGCCTAATACCTTCCCCTCGGGATAATTTCGAGCCCTTACCCAATCTCTGGTTTTGTAAATCAAAATTCATCTTAGTGTCCTAATGCACTTAATCATTAGATGGCGACTCTTCAATTCAAACCCAATTCCCAAAAGGAAACGAGTTGTCCTCCCAAATGTCATAAACCCGATTTCGCGAGAAAAATGGGGCATTGACAATGCACAGGATTTATTTGGATTAACCCACTGAGAAGGGTTCTCAGGGGTTACAGCAGGGATAGGGGTGACATAACCAGCAGCTTTAAGTGTTTCATACAACTGGTCGATAGGTTCAACAATAGTCGTATATTCTTTTGGAGGTCTTCGGTCAAAGTTTGGTCGAGGTCTAGGGAAGTTTTGGCGTGCAAGTGGGGATTGATAGTGGGCTGGTTGAGTATTGCAGGCTTGGTAAACATGTGCGGGTTGGAAATATTTGGGTGAAGTAGGCTGATAAGTGGGTGGTGGAGTTTGGTAAGAGGGTGAGGGTGCTTGGTAGTTTGGAGTAAGCTGATATGTGAGTGGAGTCATTGGGTAGGTTTGGTATTTGATGGGAGATTTGGTTCTTTGTGCAACCATCACAACTCCTACGTCTCTCTTTTTGGACACACCACCGGACTGCAAGGCCTTGTTTGTAGCTTGTAAGGCCTCGAAGTTTGTGACCATACCGCTCTTAATGCCTTCTTCGATTCATTCCCCCAGCTTGATGATGTCAGAAAATTTGTGGCTTTCAATCATCATTAGTCGCTCATAGTATTGCGGGTCTTGTGCCCGGACAAAGAATTTGTTCATTTGTTCCTCCTCCAAGGCAGGTCTGACTTTAGCAGCTTCCGACCTCCAGCGAGTAGCATACTCGCGAAATGTTTTTATAGGTTTCTTCTTCAGATTTTGAATGTAGAACACATCCGGCGCATTTTCTGTGTTAAATCTGAACCTGTCCATGAAATCAGAGGCCATATCGACCCAACTTGACCATTTCTTAGGATCCTAGCTGATGTACCAGGATAGTGCATCTCCCTTTAGACTCATCATGAATAGCTTCATGCGGATTCTCTCGTCTTTTCCTACCCCAACCAACTTGTCACAATATGTCCTCAAATGGACCCTGGGATCACCTGTACCATCAAACATCTCGAACTTAGGAGGTTTGTACCCCTCGGGCAGTTCAACATCGGGCTGTATGCAAAGATCTTCGTAGTTCAGCCCTTTGATTCCCTTACTCCCTACAACGCCCTGAATTCTGCTAGTCAATTTCATAAGTTCTTCATCCAGGTTCTTGATAAGCAAATCTTTATCATCAGACTCAGGTGTGTTAGAGATGGGTGGGGTGGAGTGCGGCACGGTCTCCACGTAGATGGGGGTGTTATAGTGGGTGTAGCAGTGGTCATTTGTGGAGTTTTGTGGTTTTGTGATGAGCAGCAGGGTATTGGAAGTATGGCAGGTGTTGCAGTGGTGGTGAGGAGCGGGATGGTTTTGTTGCTTCGGGATATTCTGTGGAGGTGTAGGGTTCTGAGCATTTGGGAAATTGATATCTGGAGTAGTGAGGGAAAATGACAGATTCGCCAGATTTCGGACCTGATCAAGTTCTTCCTGAAGTTTCAGCAGCTTTTGTTCCAGTTGGGATGCATTTTCCTTGGGAGCCAAAGTACCATGACCGTGAGTGACCTCTACCCGTTCAGCTGAGTTTTCCTTTCTAGCGTTGTTTAAATCTTCCATCTTCCCTTTGTTCTTGTTTTTGACGGGACTGAGAGGAGGAGTGGGTGGAGGGCCCCTGGATCTTGTGAAATAGGATGATGTTGCCAGAGTTCATGAACTAACCTTTGGGGAGGGGAATAAATAAAAAAAAAAGTAAAAATAAAAAGGTAACAAGTCAGTGAGGATCATAAAAAGGTGTTGCGATATTTGAACACATAATGCGGGAATGTAAATCGTGTCCTAATTTGGGTAGGCCTAACGACAAATTGATTTGGAGAACTTGCAATGCTAAATGCCTCATTTTATTGATAAAACAAATCCCAAATCAACACTAAATAACTGGAGAAATAATGTCACTAATGGCCATTGGCCTTATTACATTTTAAATAGCGAAAAGATAAAGTCCTATCTACTTGGTCCCTGAAGGACCCTCCCCAGACTCAGCATCCTTGGCTTCATCGAACAACTTCCCCAGCTCGCGAAGTCCCAGCAGCAGGTAGGCTCTGGCTAGATGTCCGCCTTCATTCCCCTCAGCATTCTGACAGTCTTCGACCCTTTTGAGGAACCTTCTTTCTAGCTCCACTATGCCTCACTCCAAATATCCCAGTCGCTTGTTGGCGCTAACAGCCATATCCTTCCATTCCTCAATTAACTTTTGATTGGCTTCCAGTATCTCACGATGCTCACTTTCGCATTCCCCGATTCTCTTGCGTAGCTGATTGTATTTGACCTGTGCCTCGGCCTTTTCATCTATGATCCTGTGGCCTCGAACGAACCCAGGTTGACTCAGACTATTATGATTATCCTACAACCAGCCAGAATAGTACGGAGTACAACCGGCATGGTATCTATCTGGTTCGATGGTATCCCTTCCCATGACGATCTTGCAGTGCCACATATGCTGAACTTGGCACTTGTAAGGACTATCATCAGCCAGGAAGTCAGCCCAAAAATGGCTCATCTTGTCGACCCTGGGTATAACCTGCTTCCTACCAGCTTGCCTCATAACTCGGAGAGGGACGTAAGGGTACGTTCCTCTCAGACCGATCAATATCAGAAAAGGTGCATCTCGGGATCAGGCGATGAATTCTTCGGTCAGAAACCCTTCGAACATCCATTGTACTTGCTCCTCGGTCAAATTATCAAATAGCTCGAACCATCCTTTGGCATCCTCCGGCTGAGCAATCATATCAGGGATATAATTCATTTGCTTTGGGTGATGGAAAGCGATATGATCGTCCCAGTCCCTTTGTTGAATGCCTTGTCGGTATTTACCCTTTTGTAGATGCTCCACGAGCCACAGCTGAAGTAGCAAATTGCAACCCTTGAAGTGACTAGCTCCCCGTTGACACTTCTCTAGGGCTCGGTATATTCCTGCAACGATCATGGGCACAATGCTGAATGGTTGCCCTCCAATTCCTTCCATTAAGGTTTTAGTGACCATGGCTAGTCGGGTGTGGATTCTCGCTTTCTTCATTGGAAACACAATCAACCCCAGAAAACAGAACATGAATACAAAGACCCTTCAATGGATATGTCCCAATGAGGTAATGGCAATCTCATCAGGATAGGTACGGTAGGATTTGTTGTGACCGTACCTCTTGTACAAATAGTCAAAGGGGATATAGGATTCTTTAAGGCATGTCAGTTCTGGATTTTTTTTCAGACCCATCATTTTGAGGAAACCCCTGCCCTTGCGGTTCTCAGGCATCAATAAACCTGGAGTCTCCCATACCAAGCCGGCTAATCCTCCTATTTCTTCTAGTAAGGGTGTCATCTCAATTTCACCGAAGCGGAAGACGGACCTTTCACAATCCCAAAATAGAGTAGCAGCTTCTATGATCTTGTTGTTGGGTTGAATTTCTAGGAGGAAGGGTAGATTCCCTAGATATTTTCTGACAAGAGTCTGGTTAATGGAATGAAGATCTTTCCACCAGCTTAGTAGTCTCGGGTGGATGTTGGTAACCATGCCAAATCTGGGGATTTCGTGCCTTATTATTTGCAAGAAAATAAGGTTAGGCCCTTTCCCCCACCGTACTCGACTAGTTAACATCAATAATTGGCATAAAAGCATTTAGTTCTCCAAATAAATGCACAGAACGTGATAATGTCCATTTGGGATTCAGGGAAACCCAGTGGACTTTGGACAAGGCTATCTTAGAGAGTCATTACGCGGACAACATAACTGACTCGGCTAGGTTTGACCATGATGCATGCACAGTTAAACAGAGTAAGGTTTCTATGGGGTTTTAGACTTTTACCCTTGAGCGGACAACTCAAGGGGGAAAGGCACGGAACCGTTGACTACACCGTTGATCGACTGGTTTTACCGCAAATACGCCTTTTCCGGATTTAGGGGTGATAATATTGGAAGAGCGCAACCACTCATTATAAGCGTTGCTATAGGATTTGTTTGGCACGAGTGGAATATGATGTTGAGCATGATTATGCAAAAATTAAAGGCATGTTGTCACGTATTTGCACGTTTAAGAAACCAGTAAATACAATAGTTTCATAATTTAAAGCGGAAATGAAAGAAAGCAGTAAAGGAAAGAAACAAAGAGACAAGTCAGTTTTGTAGTTGAAAAGGAAATTGAATGCTTAAAAGAAATAAACAAATAGTTGCGCATAAAGAAGCATAAATTCACAATAATAGCCTGAAATGGTAAAAGCGTAAAAAATGTCCCCACCAGAGTCGCCATGCTGTCGCGCCCACTTTTTCTCGCGAAATCGGGTTTTTGACATTTGGGTTGGGACAACTCTTTCCTTTGGGGAAAGGGGTTTTGCAATTTTGAAGAGTCGCCACTTAATGATCAAGGTGCATTAGGACACCAAAAGAGTTTGATTTGGATAACCAGAGATAGGTTAAGGGCTTGAAATTATTCTAAGGGAAAGGTGTTAGGCACCCCTCAGAATCCACTAGTGTGGTTCCCGTCCAGATAATTATTGTGAATTTAGGTGCAAATAACATGTAGACAAATAAATCTTCAAATAAGAGGGGATTTTCACATAATGGTTTACAAATAAACAAAGCTGGAAAGAACAATTAGAAAAGCTGATTTTTTAAAAGAAAGAATTGAAATTGCTAAAAGAAGTAAAGAAATAGAGGGAGGGGGGTCCTAGGTTTATTAAAAATATGGATCACCCCACACAATGTCCCGTAATCACTCCTCAATGAGGGGCTACACGTGACATTATCGCGTGGTCATCATATCAATATCTACCCTTCCCACCCCCTCAAGGTATTAAAGCGCGGAATGGTCTCGATTAGTTATTGCATGCTATTACCCGTCCCAATCCTATCAGTCCCGAAGGCACTTAGGACTACTAATCTTAAAAGGGGAGGGATATTGGGCTTATTTGAGGTTTCAAAAGGTCAAAAATCTAAGGCGACATACAAAACACACATTGCACATTTTAGGGGGAAGCATGTAAACAAACAGAGGCTCAATCACACCTCCTTGAATAGAAAAGCACGTAATTAGCATGACTTTCACATACTGGTTAAGATCTGATTAAATACCAAATATGAGAGAACTTAAAGGTTGAGGCAGACTGATTTATTACATAATTCAGATAAGAAGCCCGAATAAGGCCTGCCTACCGGTTGTAATTGTTGAAACAAATTCAGTTTATAGTTATTACCCTATGGCTTGCCTAAGTGTTAAAACGGGGTCCTATAGGCATGATATCTACTGAATTCAGAAAATAGTAAGGCTTGAAATAAATTGTTTGAATGCATACTTGTAAACTTGCTAAGTGAGGGAATCAGATTATTTAAAGAGAGGCAGGATTTAACGAATTGATTATAAATTCTGCAACTGACAGTATCCATTATTACTAATTTTATATCTAACACTCAGTGAGGCGAATCAGATTCGATTAGAAATTCCTATAGGCATGCTTTCTATGCGTTGCCGATTTTAAACTTTATAGACATGGTGTAAAAAAAATGCAGAAACCTTATAGACATAGTATCTAAATGCATAAGGCTTGTTTTAAACCTATAAACATGGTATCTAGATGTAGAATGTGAATATGCAGAAGTGAACAATCCTATAGGCATAATTTCTATATGAAGTTGGCTATGCAGAATTCAGAATAGACCTATAGGCATGATTTCTATTTGAATATGCAGAATTCAAGATACCTACAGACATGGTTTCTATATGAAGTTGGATATGTAGGAATATAGTAGTCCTATACTCATGATTTCTATATGTATTTGAAATATGCAAAATTGTAATAGACCTATAGACATGATCTCGATATGTATCTGAATATGCAAAATTGTAATAGACCTATAGACATGATTTCTACCCTTTGCATGCGTAGTTACCCACCCTTTTTCACTAGCCAACCCCAAGCGTTTATTACAACTTATTAAAAACCAGAATGAATAAAAATTACATCAGAAATAAAAAAAAAGTACAACCAAAGGAGAGCCTGATTCAGACTTCCTGTCTGAAATATGAGATAGACCAACTCAAAGACCATTGATCCAAAGTTTTTCTCCAATCTGAGTGTGTCAAAGTTCACTAAGAGTCCTAATGGGACTCCGGGCAATGCTCACACCCAAATTATATCACCAGAATAGGGACAAGTACAGTGAGGAAGGGCTAGCCCTCAAGTGTCCAAGTTTAGAGGGAGCTCAAAGGGTCCCAAGGAAAGGCTCACAAGAGGGGGGCAGAACTTAAGGTCTAAGAGAGAGTGCAAGTGAAGAACAGAATTCTAAGGAATAAAGGAGAGGGAAACAGCCACAAACAGGTACACAAAAGGGGTTCAGGGATTGGGGAAATTGCCAAAGAGCCTATGCTTAAGCTAGGGCAAGCTTTAGGCATACCCAGCAATGGAGGATGCTGGCATGCCTATAAGTCTGCCAGAACACATCATATTAGAGGCTAGGATCCTAGGGGATCAAGTTTGAGTCATGGACAATAATTTGCAGCACTGTCATGCCTCAAACCATAGCATAAACACATAGAGAGTGGAGGTTTTGGGATTCACAATAGATTTAGAATAGGCAGAAAGAAATTACAGCATGCTAAAGTAAGTATTGAACTACACATAAGCAGTAGGCAGACATGCAGGTAAAGGTAGTAAATAACAAATTTTTGTGACTGCTGGAAACCTTAATCAGGACATACCAGTTTCAAAGAAGCAAAATACAGCAGTAGCAGTACTTGGAAAACAGGCCACAACACAAGTAACAAGAGAGAATGATTTTGAATGTGAGTGTGAGTTCAGAAAACTGAGAGTGTTCGTGTGTTGTGTTAATGAGAGTGCAGGGCATTGATAGTTTGAAAACAGGTGCAGAAATAAGGCAAGAATCATAGTTTAGTAGTAATCATGGAACTATGTACAAATTAAAATCAATGAGTATATGGACTTCCTTTAATTAAGGAGTTCAAACTTAAACGGTAATGAACAGAAATTATTTAAGGAAGGAGATCAAGTAAACATCTTGTGCAAAGTAGACAATTAGGGGTAAATACATAGGAGTTTAATTAAGGGAAGAATCTTTAAAATACACGGTTAAACAAATAAGGTAAGATACCCAAT
>NC_031990.1:52278812-52301324 GCF_001879085.1 Nicotiana attenuata | reverse complement strand
CCGTGCCCCGGCTGCAGGTCGTCATGTTAGGGGTTATATGAGTCACCCCGTTCATTCAGCTCTTCCAGCAGCCAGTGGTATTCCAGCTCCACCTAGGCCTCAGGAGCCTTATTATCCACCTCCAGTATCCAGTGCGCCTCCTGCACGGGGTGCTTCGTGTGGTCAGTCCAGCAGACTTGGACCAAGCCAATCACAGCCGCCACGTCCTCCCAGAGTTTGTTTTGAGTGTGGTGACACACGCCATATGGTAAGGGATTGTCCCAGACTTAGGAGGGGTACACCTCTACAGACTTCTCAGCCACAGCATGCCCCGTAGAGTTCTCAGGCTATGATCACAGCACCAGTTGCTACCCCACCTGCCCAGCCAGCTAGAGGTGGAGGTCGGGGAGGTAGAGGTCTCCCTCGAGGGGGAGGCCAGGCCAGATACTATGCTTTTCCTGCCCGTACAGAGGCTGTCGCCTCTGATTCTGTCATCACAGGTACTATCTTGGTCTATCACAGAGATGCATCGGTTCTATTCGATCCAGGCTACACTTATTCTTATGTGTCTTCTTATTTTGCTCCGCATTTGGGTGTATCTCCGGATTCTTTGAGTTCCCTTGTTTATGTTTCTACTCCTATGGGAGATTCTCTTGTTGTGGACTGCATTTATTGGTCGTGTTTGGTTGCTCTTAGTGGTTTTGAGACCAGAGCCGATTTATTGTTTCTTAGCATGGTTGATTTTGATATTATCTTGGGCGAAGACTGGTTGTCGCCCATTATGCTATCCTTGATTGTCACGCCAAAACCGTGACGCTAGCTATGCCAGGTGTACCGCGTGTTGAGTGGAGGGGTGCTTTAGATCACACTCCCAGTAGAGTTATCTCTTTCCTTGAGGCTCAGCGTATGGTTGAGAAGGGGTGTGACGCGTATCTAGCATATGTGAGAGATGTCAGTATTGATACCCCTTCAGTTGATTCAGTCCCAGTAGTACGGGATTTTTCTGATGTGTTTCCAGCTGACCTTCCGGGCATGTCGCCCGATAGAGATATTGATTTTGGCATTGATCTGCTGTCGGGCACTCAGCCCATTTCTATTCCTCCGTACCGTATGGCTCCTCTTGAGTTGAAGGAGTTGAAGGAATAGTTGCAGGAATTACTTGATAGGGGTTTCATTCGGCCCAGTGTATCGCCTTGGGGTGCTCCTATCTTATTTGTGAAGAAGAAGGATGGTTCTATGCGTATGTGTATTGAATATCGCCAGTTGAACAAGGTTACAATGAAGAAACGTTATCCTTTGCCCCGTATTGATGACCTGTTTGATTAGTTACAGGGTGCTTGTGTATTTTCTAAGATTGACTTGCGTTCAGTCTATCACCAGTTGAAGATTTAGGAGCCAGATATCCCGAAGACTGCCTTCAGGACTCGGTATGGTCATTACGAGTTCCTTGTTATATCATTTAGGCTGACTAATGCCCCAGTAGCCTTCATGCATCTGATGCACAGTGTATTCCGGCCATATCTTGACTCATTCGTGATTGTCTTTATTGATGACATTCTGCTATATTCACGGAGTCGGGAAGATCATGAGCAGCACCTGAGGACAGTGCTCCAGACTTTGAGAGAAAAGAAACTATATGCTAAGTTCTCGAAATGTGAGTTTTGGTTGGATTCCGTGGCATTCTTGGGTCACGTGCTCTCGAGTGAGGGTATCCAGGTGGATCCAAAGAAGGTAGAGGCAGTGCAGAGTTGGCCCAGACCATCCTCAGCTATAGAGATCCGCATTTTTCCCGGCTTGGCAGGTTATTACCGTCGATTTGTTCAGGGGTTTTCATCTATTGCAGCAACTATGACCAGGCTAACCCAGAAGGGTGCTCCGTTCTAATGGACGGAAGAGTGCGAGGACAGCTTTTAGAAGCTCAAGACAGCTTTGACTACAGCCCAATTTTGATATTTCCTACCGGTTCGGGGTCGTATACTGTCTATTGTGATGCCTCGAGGGTTGGCCTTGGAGCGGTATTGATGCAGGACGGTAGGGTGATTGCGTACGCGTCCAGACAGTTGAAGATACATGAGAAAAATTATCCTTTCCATGATCTTGAGTTAGCTGCTATTTTTCATGCCTTAAATATCTGGCGTCATTATATGTACAGTGTGCCTTGTGAGATTTATAGTGATCACCGGAGTTTGCAGCATCTGTTCAAGCAGAAGGACCTTAATTTGCGCCAGAGGAGGTGGTTAGAATTGCTGAAGGACTATGATATCACTATTTTGTATCACCCGAAAAAGGCCAATATGGTGGCCGATGCTTTGAGCCTCCGAACAGAGAGTTTGGGGAGTTTGGCTTATTTACCAGCAGCAGAGAGGCCCATGGCGATGGATGATCAGGCCTTAGCCAGCCAGTTTGTGAGGTTGGACCTTTCGGAGCCCAGTCGCGTTTTAGCTTGCGTGGTCTCTCGATCTTCCTTGTTTGATCGTATCCGGGAGCGTCAGTTTGATGACCCTCATTTGCTTGTCCTCAAGGACAAGGTGTTGCATGGCGATGCTCGAGATGTGACTATTGGTGATGATGGAATATTGAGGATGCAGGGTCGAGTTTGTGTAACCAATGTTGATGGGCTTCAGGAGTTGATTCTAGAGGAGGCACATAGTTCGCGGTATTCCATTCATCCGGGTGCCGCGAAGATGTATCAGGATTTAAGACAGCACTACTGGTGGAGGCGGATGAAGAAAGGTATAGTTGGGTTTGTAGCTCGGTGCCTTAATTGTCAGCAGGTGAAGTATAAGCACCAGAGACCGGGTGGATTGCTTCAGCAGATAGAGATTCCGGAGTGGAAGTGGGAGCGGATCACCATGTACTTCGTATCTGGGCTCCCACGGATTTTGAGGAAGTTCGATGCCATTTGGGTTATTATGGATCGGCTGACCAAGTCCGCGCATTTCATTCCCGTGTGTGCTACCTATTCTTCGGAGCGGTTGGCGGAGATTTACATTCGGGAGATCGTTCGTCTGCATGGTATTCCAGTTTCCATCATTTCAGATAGAGGTACTAAGTTCACATCACGGTTCTGGAGAGCCGTACAGCCTGAGTTAGGTACTCGGGTGGAGTTGAGCACAGCATTTCACCCTCAGACGGACGGACAGTCCGAGTGCACTATTCAGATTCTTGAGGATATGCTCCGTGCGTGTGTGATTGAATTTGGAGGGTCTTGGGATCAGTTCTTGTCATTGGCGGAGTTTGCCTACAACAACGGCTATCAGTCTAGAATTCAGATGGCGCCATATGAGGCTTTATATGGTAGGCGGTGCAGATCCCCGGTGGGTTGGTTTGAGCCGGGTGAGGCTAGATTATTGGGCACAGACCTGGTTCTGGATGCTTTGGAGAAGGTCAAGGTGATTCAGGATAGACTCCATACAGCCTAGTCCAGACAGAAGAGTTACGCAGACCAGAAGGTTTGTGACGTTTCCTACATAGTTGGAGAGCGGGTTCTACTTCGGGTTTCGCCTATAAAGGGCGTTATGAGATTTGGGAAGAAAGGGAAGCTAAGTCCGAGGTTTATTGGCCCTTTTGAGATATTGAGGCGTGTTGGGGGAGTTGCTTATAAGCTTGTCTTACCTCCCAGCCTGGAAGGAGTTCATCCGGTATTCCATGTTTCGATGCTCCGGAGGTATCACGGTGAGCCGTCGCACGTGTTGGATTTCAGTTCAGTCCAGTTGGACAATGATCTATCTTATGTTGAGGAGCCAGTGGCGATATTGGACAGGCAGATTCGAAAGCTGAGGTCAAAGAACATTGCATCTGTGAAGGTTCAGTGGCGGGGACAGCCGGTCGAGAAGCCGGCTTGGGAGACCGAGCAGGATATGCGCAGCCGTTACCCTCATCTTTTCACTACTTCAGGTATGTCTCTATGCTCGTTCGAGGACGAACGAATGTTTTAAGTGTGGGAGGATGTAACGACCCGGCCGATCGTTTTAAGAATTTACGCCATGATCCCCTATTAACTGCTTTCCCCGTGTTTGTTTCTGCTATTGTGAGTTACCGGGAGGAATTATTTGGAGTTTTGGGACACTTAGTCCCTAAATGAGAGCTTAAGTTTTGGAAATTTGACCGTAGTCGGAATAGTGTGAAGACGGTCTCAGAATGGAATTCTGATGGTTCCGTTAGCTCCGTTGGGTGATTTCTGGCTTAGGAGCGTGTTCGGATTGTGTTTTGGAGGTCCGTAGCTAATTTAGGCTTGAAATGCCGGAAGTTGAATTTTTGAAGTTTCGGTTCGATAGTGAGATTTTGATCCGAGGGTCGGAATGGAATTTTGGGAGTTGGAGTAGCTCTATAGTGTTGAATGTGAAGTGTGTGCAAAATTTCAGGTCATTCGGACGAGGTTTGATAGACTTTTTGATCGAAAGCGTATTTTGAGAGTTTTTGAAGTTCTTAGGCTTGAATCTGATGCTAATTGGTTGATCCCATGTTGTTTTAGGTGTTTGGAAGATTTGGATAAGTTTGGATGGTGGTATATGACTTGTTTGTGCTTTTGGTGGAGGTCTCGGGGGCCTCGGGATGATTTTGGATGGTTAACGGGAAGTTGCAAACTTGGAGTTTGCAGCTGAGGTTCGTTGGGCTGCTGTCATAACCGCATCTGCGGTTGAGAGGCCGCAGATGCGGAATTTAGCCGCAGAAGCGGCCAACTGAGGAAAAGCAAAGAGCCGCAGGTGCGGAAGGGTTCACGCACCTGCGTCACCGCAGATGCGGTGAGTAAGTCGCAGGTGTGGATTTTGGGACTTTAATGAGTTTCGCATATGCGGTCGTTTTTCCACTGAAGCGGGACAGCAGGTGCGGTCCTTTGACTACAGAAGCGGAATTGCTGGACAGAAAATAGGGATTTCAAGGGTTTAGTTTCAAAACTTGGAAAAATCAAATTGGAGCTTGGGAGAGGGCGATTTTGGGAGGAAGTTGAAGAGGAAATCATTGGGTAACAATTCTTTATCCCTTTCTAGTTGTATTCCATTAATCTATTGCTAGTTTTGTCATATAATTTCAGATTGGAGGTGGAAATTGGGAAAAAAATTGGAAGAAAGTTCTTAGACCTAGAATTCGAATTTTGATAGGGAATTTGACTTTGGATTTGGATAATTTGGTATGCACGAACTCGTGAGAGTACGAGGATTCTGAAAATATAAATTTTACCCGATTTCAAGACGTGGGCCCGAGAGGCGTTTTGGTCATTTTACCTAATTTCGCGTATTAGCTTAGAATTTATTTGTAGAACAGTTACTTGAAGTATTATTTACATTTTGCAATTGAATTGAATAGATTTGGGCCATTTGGAGTCGAATACTCGTGGTAAGAACGTGGTTTCGGGTTGATTTGGAGCCGGTTCGAGGTAAGTGGCTTGTCTAACCTTGTGTGGGGGAAACTCCCCTTAGGATTTGGTATTATTGATGTTTGAAATGCCTTGTACGTAAGGTAACGAGTGCGTACTTGTGCTAATTGTTGAAAAATCCGGTTTCCATTAAGTACTTAAAAATTGTGTTTTCCTTTCCTGTTATACTACTTGCAAGTTAAGCATGTTGTTAGCTTAGGGAAGCATGTCTAATTGATTTAACTGTTTATTTGTTCTACTACCCTATTTGAATTATGTGCAGCATGCTAGGTTAGAAATACCTGCTTTACCTTGGTGTGAAAATTGACTGAATTGAGTATTCTTCTTGCTGCTGTTGTGTATTTACTTTGGGACTATGGGATGGTATCCCGGGAGCTCCCCCTGTATGTTTACTTTGGGACTATGGATTTGTATTCCGGGAGATCCCCCTGCACTTTTACATTGGAACTACGGGATTGCACCCGGTGGATTCCCCCAGTATTGAGTATTTATATTTGGGACTACGGATGTGGTATTCCGGTAGATCCCCGTGCATTTATGAGTTGGACTACGGGACTGCACCCGGGAGATCCACTGGATATTTATATTTGGGGACTACAGGACGGTATCCTAGGAGATCCCCCGGTTATTACCTCTGCGTTGAGCAGTATTTGTTTTTCCGTGATTACTTGGTTTCTGTTAAAGTTTCTGTTGTTCTTCTATCATGTGTTACCTTTTGCTGTTGCACTTAAGTATACTGTCTCATTCTACACTGCTATTATATCTTGTATTTCCTTTAACCTCAGTAGGGCCCTGACCTCCCTCGTCACTACCCGACCGAGGTTAGGCTTGGCACTTACTGAGTACCGCTGTGGTGTACTCATGCCCTTCCTGTGCATGTTTTTCATGTGCAGATCTAGGTACTGCGACTCAGACTTATCAAGATTGAGGCGAGGGGTTTGTAGAGACTCCGAAGTATATCTGCCGCGTCCACAGACCGAAGAGTCCCTTTCTACTCTTCCCTCAAGAACTAGCCCTTCTGTATTTCCTCTCTTTGTTAGATATTCTGGAGTTAGATACTTGTAGACATCCAAAGGCTTGTGATCATGAGATTCTGGGTTTTGGGTAATGTTATTAGTTTGAGAATTGATATTGTGTATGCCGAGCGGCATTTCAAACACTATTTTATTTTACTATTTCGGTTTTTCAGTTATTTCTTTTGTAAATGTTGTTATTTTCCGCATTGTTAGGCTTACCTAGTCGTAGAGAAAAGAAGCCGTCACGATGGTTCACGGAGGGCGAACCGAGGTCGTGACAGGTAGAGTTGAGCACAGCATTTCACCCCCAGACGGACGGACAGTCCGAGCGCACTATTCAGATTCTTGAGGATATGCCTCGTGCGTGTGTGATGGAGTTTGGAGGTTCTTGGGATCAGTTCTTGACACTGGCTGAGTTTGCTTACAACAACAGCTATTAGCCCAGCATTCAGATGGCACCGTATAAGGCCTTGTATGGTAGGCGGTGTAGGTCCCCGGTGGGTTGGTTCGAGCCGGACGAGGCTGGATTATTAGGCACGGACTTGGTACAGGATGCTTTGGAGAAAGTAAAGGTGATTCGGGATAGACTCCGTACAGCCCAGTCCAGACAAAAGAGTTATGCGGACCGGAAGGTTCGTGATGTTTCTTATATGATTGGGAGCGGGTCTTGCTGCGGGTTTCGCCTATGAAGGGCGTTATGAGATTTGGGAAGAAAGGGAAATTGAGTCCGAGGTTTATTGGCCCTTTTGAGATATTGCGGCGTGTTGGGGAGGTTGCTTATGAGCTTGCCTTACCTCCCAGCTTGGCAGGAGTTCATCCGGTATTTCATGTTTCGATGCTCCGGAGGTATCATGGTGATCCGTCGCACGTGTTGGATTTCAGTTCAGTCCAGTTGGACAAGGATCTATCTTATGTTGAGGAGCCAGTGGCGATATTGTACATGCAGGTTTGAAAGTTGAGGTCAAAGAACATTGCATCAGTGAAGATTCAGTGGCGGGGTCAGCCGGTCGAGGAGGCCACTTGGGAGACCGAGCAGGATATGCCCAGCTGTTACCCTCATCTTTTCACTACTTCAGGTATGTCTTTATGCTCGTTCGAGAACGAATGAATGTTTTAAGAGGGGGGGATGTAACGACCCGTCCGGTCGTTTTAAGAATTAACGCCCCGATTCCCTATTAACTGCCTTCCCCGTGTTTGTTTCTGCTATTGTGAGTTGCCGGGAGGATTTATTTGGATTTTCGGAGAGTTTTGGGACACTTAGTCCCTAAATAAGAGTTTAAGTTTTAGAATTTGGACCGTAGTCAGAGCTGTGTGAAGACGGCCCCCGAATGAATTCCGTCGGTTCTGTTAGATCCGTTAGGTGATTTCAGGCTTAGGGGCGTGTTCGGATTGTGTTTTGGGGGTTCGTAGCTTAATTAGGCTTGAAATGTCGAAAGTTGAATTTTTGAAGTTTCCGGTTTGATAGTGAGATTTTGATCTAGGGGTCAGAAAGGAATTTCGGAAGTTGGAGTAGGTCCGTTGTGTCTTTGGGGACGTGTGTGAAAAATTTCAGGTAATTCGGACGAGGTTTGATAGACTTTTTGATCGAAAGCGGAAAATTGAAGTTTTGGAAATCTTTAGGCTTGGATTGGAGAGTGAATTGTGGTTTTAGCGTTGTTTGATGTGATTCGAGGGTTGGATAAGTTCGTATGATGTTTTAGGATTGGTTGGCATGTTTGATTGAGGTCCCGGGGGCCTCGGGTGAGTTTCGGGTGCTTAACGGAAGTGAATTAGACTTAGGGAAAAATCTGAAGGTTGCTGAAGTTTGCTGAGGTCTGTCATAACTGCACCTGCGGTTGGGGGACCGCAGGTGCGGCGCCGCAGAAGCGGCTGGGTGATCGCAGAAGCGGAATTGGCCAGGCTCTAGGAAATCCGGAGGTGCGATTGTTGGAGCGCACCTACGGGACCGCAGGTGCGGTAGGTCGAGCGTAGGTGCGGATTTTGTGTTTTAAGTGATTCTCCGCAGGTGCGCACCTGGGACGGCAGGTGCGGGGAAATGGCCGCAGGTGCGAAAATCCTGGGCCAGAACCTATATAAAGGTTCAGTCGCGAAATTTCCCATTTCTTCACCATTTTTATTCGCATTTTTGAGCTTTTTGGAGGATTTTTAGAGAGGATTCAAGAGAGCTTCAGGGAGGTAAGGTTTTGGAACCCAAACTCGTTATCACTGCATTTTTTACTGGTTTAGGCAAGAACTACATGAGAAATAAGGGTTAAATTTGGGGGTTTAGGGCTTGTAATTGGAGACCAAAAAACTAGGGATTTGAGGGGTCATTTGTGGATGGATTTTGGTATTTTTGGTATGAATGAACTCGTGAGAGTTTGAGGATTCCGAATTTGTAAATTTTACCCGATTCCGAGACGTGGGCCCAGGGGCGTTTTGGTCATTTTTCCTAATTTCGCGTATTAGCTTAGAATTTATTAGTTGAATTAGTTACTTGAAGTGTTATTTACATTATGCAATTACTTTGAATGGATTTGGGCCATTTGGAGTCGGATACTCGTGGCAAGAACGTGGTATAGATTTGATTGAGCTGGTTCGAGGTAAGTGGCTTGTCTAACCTTGTGTGGGGGAACTCCCCTTAGGATTTGGCATTGTTGATATATGAAATGCCTTGTACGTGAGGTGACGAGTGCGTACATGTGCTAATTGTTGAAAATCCAGTTTTCATTAAGTAACTATTACTGTGTATTTTTTTCCCTGTTTTTACTAATTGCCATTTAAGCCTACTGTTAGCCTAGGAAAGCATGTCTAACTGATTCAATTGCTTTACTTGCTCAAACTGCCTTATTTGAATTCTATGCAGCATGCTAGGTTAGAAATACCTGTTTTACCTAGGTATAAATTAGATTGAATTGAAGATTCTTCGTGTTGCTGCTGTGTGTTTATTTTGGAACTACGGGCAATATCCCGGGAGATCCCTCCCCCCCCCCCCCTTGCCTATTTTATTTGGGACTACGGATGTGGTATTTCGGGAGATCCCCCTGCACTTTTACATTAGAACTACGGGATTGCACCCGGTAGATTCCCCCAGTACTGAGTATTTACATTTGAAACTACGGATGTGGTATTCCGGGAGATCCCATGCGCATTATGAGTTGGACTACGGGACGACACCCGAGAAATCCACTGGACATTTATATTTGGGACAGCAGGACGGTATCCTGGGAGATCCCCGGTTGTTATCTCTGCGTTGGTTGTATACCTTCTGTGATTGTTTGCCTTTGTTGTAATTGTTGTTTCTCTTATTATCTGTATTTCTTTACTACTGCTCATCTTCCTTATATATTATTGTATATGATCGGTAGGGCCCTGACCTTCCTCGTCACTACTCGATCGAGGTTAGGCTTGCACTTACTGGGTACCGCTGTTTTGTACTCATGCCCTTTCCTGCACATGTTTTTGCGTGTGCAGATCCAGGTATTTCCACTCAGTCTTATCACCCTTGAGGTGAGGCACTTTCTATAGAGACTTCGAGGTATAGCTGCCGCGTCCGCAGACCGAGGAGTCCCTTTCCATTCTCTGTAGTAGTATAGACCTTCTGTATCTTCGTTGTTGCTAGACATTTCTGGAGTTAGAGCATTTTATATACTCTTAGCTTGTGATTCATGAGGTTCCGAATTTTGGGAGTGTTAGGTTGAAATTCTTGGATTGTTATATGCAGGGCGGCATCTTAAACACTGTTATACTTTGTTATTTCGATTTTTATTAGTTTCTTTTCCACAATTATTTCTTTTCCGCATTTGTTAGGCTTACCTAATCGTAGAGACTAGGTGTCGTCACGACTGTTCACGGAGGGCGAACTTGGGTCGTGACAAAAGCGTTGCTGCCCAATGAATGACGGGTATCTCCTAGCTGCTGCCTTGCTTGGCTAAATGCGCTCTCTGATGCGACTGTTGAAATCGGCACATTTAGCACGTCTCGAGCCATGGCCGAAAGAACAATAAATTTATTTGAGTTGCTCTTCCACCAACCTAGCGGTAGAAAATTCTTTGTGAAGGACTCTGGTGACTTTTGCAAGTAGAATTGGAGTTCATCCATATTCCTGCTACTGGTTTGTTGATGCTCTCCTAGTGTAGACCAAATCAAATAATCTTGAAAACCATCATCATCATCCAAATATGTTCCAGATGTTGAAGTATTAGTTGAAGGAATATTTGCATCTACAACCGAAAGCATCAACAATGTTAGCATAATAATTATATAAAGTTTGTAAATGATTGTGTAGATCAGAAATACAAGTGTCAATATCAGGAGTTTCAGTTGGTCCAATATCCATATAAGTATATAAAGCACTGATTAATTGGCAACACTTTATCATTTTGATAGTAGGATTTAAAATAGCACCAAGTAGGTAAATATGGAGAATTGGGTAGAAGTATTTTTTAAACTTATCTAGCATAGATTCAACAACAGAAGTATATCATTCTTTCTTCTTCAAATTATGTAGTAAAAAAGAAATTTCAGCAATATGAACTAAACCATTTACAATAGTAGGATAATAAGCTCCAGAAAACTCGAGTGTAGCCACATAAAATTTTTGTAAAAATTGTACAAAATCTTCAATGACATCCCAAGTTCTAGATGCTAACAAACGGTTAGGATCGGTACAGTGAAAATTAGCAACTTCTGTTATAGGCATTCTATATTTATGACAACAACTTAAGAATAAATAAGTATAATTACACCTAGTAACTATTTCTTCAGGCATGAGTCTTGGTTTTAGTCCATAGTGTACATATTTTTCCTTAAATGCATTTAATCTAGCACTTCTATTATTTCCTTGAATTACACCAACAGCTCTCCTAACTAAAGTGATTTCATCTCTAAATAATTCAAGGCCACTCTTCACAATCAAGTTATAAATATGACATGCACATCTAACATGAATATTTCAGGAAGTGGTGGGTGTAGATGCAATTTTAATATTGTAGTAGCAGCATTGTTGTTATAAGCATTATCAAATGACATACACAAAACTTTTTCTGCAAGATTATAAAATATAGAAACTTTATGGATAATATTACTTACAAATGCACCAGTATGACTTTGATCTTCATCATATTAAAAATCAATAATACATTTTTGCATACAAAAATTATCATCTATCCAATGGCATGTAATAGTCAAATAATCACTTCCATTTACAGCATGACCAATATTAGAAGTAAGAGAAACTCTACAAGAAAGACTTGCGAACAAATAACGTATATATGTCTGATTGTCCAAAAAGCCTAAAGATATCAACTCTACAAGTACTTCTAGGAATAACTTTAAACAAAGGGTTATAAATTCATTGAATATAAGTAACAAGATACGGTGAAGAAGCAAAACTAAAAGGTAAACAACCTAAAACAATCATTTTAGCTAATTCTTCCCGATCTTTCTTAATATCATATTTACCCATTAACCCCCCAGTACTCGGGTTAAGTTTTTGTTGCCCAGATTGCTCATCTACTCCCCAATCAAGAGGGTGGAGCTCTTCCATATGCCTACGAAGTTGACCCGTTCCCCCTCCCTTACCGGGCTCATATTTATAAATTTCATTACAAATTTTACATTTTACATAATTTTTTTGATCTTCTAGTCTGTCAAAAAAATTTCAACACTTACTTCTTTATCTTCGATTCTTCTTAATAGGGAGGGGAGGCTTACTTGTTCCACCCCTAATATTTTGAGTTTGACTAGCATTACAAGGTGTAGGTGGTGGTGTTTCAAGATAATCGGGTGATTGAATATCATCTAAAATATCATCTAAATCATCATTTATACCATAATTTTCTTGCATTCGCTCATAATCTACATTTAAATTTTCAGGTGATCTTTCAGAAATATGTGCAAAGCTACTAGAAGAACCAACACCACCTCTTGATCTTTTGGAAGTTTTCTTACTACCACTACCACCTATACTAGTGCACGCTTTTTTGGCTGCTCTAAGTAAATCCATTATGTAAATTAAATTAAGAAATTAAATTAATAATTTTAAATAATAAAATAAGTGTACGCTAAATAAGAGAAAGAGATAGAACGAGTGTACCAGGATTCCGGATGCCGCACTAATTTTGATATCAAAAATCAAACTTCAATTAATAGACCGAAACTTGATAGTTGATACTTGATAGTACTTGATACCACACTTCACTTGAATACTTGATATTTGATAATAATAATTTTGTAATGGCTAAACTAAATAATTGATGAAACTTGAAATAATAAGTAATTGAGAATTTAAGAACAATAATCAATAATATCAAGAGAGAATTGAGAGTGAATTGTGAGAAAAAATGAAGAAGAAGGGGGGCTATTTATAGGTTTTAAAAGGTTAAAATTGTAATTTTTTAATTATTAGGGGTGGGAGGGCTATATTTTTAATGGGGGAGGCCGAAATGGCCATTTGTGCAAAATATGGTCGTTCCCCTACGGTCATTTCTAAATTTGACCATTGGCAACGGTCCAAAAAATTAAAAAAAAAAATTGTAACGGATACCGGGCTGAACCAGGCTGCAGCCCTTTAACAACCCGTTAACGGGTTAGCGGGCTTAGCGGGTTCCGGTGCACCGGTATCCAAAATGTGTTCGTCTAAAATCCGCCCCCGCCCAACCCGTCCTAGCCCGCACCTAAAAGCTACAGTAATGGGCTAACCCGGGCTGAAGCGGGTTAAAAACGGGTCAGCCCGGCCCGATTAACAGGTTACACTGCAAATGTTAAGGACATAATGTCCTTAACTTGTATTTGCACCTTCTGTTGTTAAACTTTAGGACCTCGTGTCCTTAACTTCATATGTGCAGTGTAAATATTAAGGACATGGTGTGCTTAACTTTATGTATCCAGTGTAAATGTTAAAGACAATGTCCTTAACTTTATGAGTGTTGTGTAAATATCAAGGACATGGTGTCCTTAACTTCATAAATATTGTGTAAATATTAAGGACAAAGAGCGTTGTATTTGCACCTTTCGTTATTAAACTTTAGGACACCATGTCCTTGACTTCATATATGCAGTGTGAATGTTAAGGACATGGCGTCCTTAACTTCATATGTGCATTGTAAATATTAAGGACACCATGTCCTTAATATTTATACAGCACTCATGAAGAAAGGGTAAAAATATCTTTTCGTATTAATTTTAATAGAGTAGTGGCTATATTTGCTCAGCGTTTAAAATATTGGATAAAAACTAAATACTATATTAAAGTGGCTATCCCACGCCATTTCTACTGAGACACAAACCATATTAAGAGCATGTTTGGATTGGCTTGTTTTAAGTGCTTTTAAGCCAAAATAGCTTTTAAGTCATTTTGTAGTGTTTGGATAAAGTAAGAAAATGCTTTTAAGCACTTATTTTTAAGCTAAAATGATAAAAACAAGCCAAAAGCTAAAAGCTAGAATTCCTAACTTATAGCCTAAAAGCTATTTTGGCTTAAAAGTCACTTGAAACAAGCCCATCCAAACGGGCTCATAAGCCCAAATGCGATTTAAATATTATATTTCTTTTAATGATATAATTTAATATTCATAAAGTAATTATATTATATTTGAAATCTCAAGCTTCAATAATAATTTTTCTCCTTTAAACACCATATATAGTCAAACATGTTCACATAAGGACCTTGGACCAAAAAAATGATTAAGATAGCCTACAACTGCCCCCATAAAGCCTTAGAGAGAGAAGCTCCAGCTTCTCTCTAACCTATCCCTTTGTGTGGAGCAAAAGTTCATTCATTCTTGTAAACTCCGCCACTAGCGAGATGGCTAGTTCATCAACATCCCAACATCATAATACACCAATTCCTCCGAAACCACCAGATGATAGCAATAATACAGACGATTCTTTTTTAATAGATCCTAGCCCAACCTTCAAAGATAAGCTACTGGCTAGTGAACATGTGAACTACATTTCTTTCCAATCCACAGGGAATCTATTCTCACCAATGGAAATTCAGGAGCGAAACAATTGCAATGATGGAAAAGAGGCACTAAATGAAAATCTTCAGATCCATCTATCAAAGGAAGATATGCATAGAATGTATTACCCTTGGAGATTTTCAGTAATCATCAAACTTCAAGGTAAGAGAATACTCCATCATTATCTAAGGAAAAAAAATTCAAGAGTTATGGAGGACCACGGAAAATTTTTCTCTAATAGATCTTGGTGCTGACTATTACATCGTTAAGTTTAACAAGGAGAAAAATATGATTACAACTTTGCAAAATGGGCCTTGGTTTGTAAACGGCCACTTCCTTTCAATCCATAAATGGGAGCCAAATTTTGTGGTTTCAGAAGTAAAACAATCGCTCACTACAGTTTGGATTCGTTTACCTCAACTTCCAACTGAATTTTATGATGGAATTATCTTACAAAAAATTGGAAATAAAGTTGGGAGGTTGTTAAAAATAGATGCTTGTACTAGCCACTTTGAGGGGGCAATATGCTAGATTATGTGTCGAAATTCCTCTTGATTATCCAGTTAAGCCATACATTTTTATTGGTTCGCACAAGCAACACATCTTATATGAAGGGGATAACTTTTTATGCAAAAGATGTGGAAGGTTAGGCCATTCATCCCTATAGTGGTCCTATGTTGTCTTGTCTTCTCCACAAGAAACTATGTTACATGCCAATTCTCAACAAATAACTACCAAAACAAATGGTGAAGAATGGCAAACGGTGGTATTCTCAAGGAGAAAGAAAATTTCTCAGAAAACAAGGGCTGAGCAAATCGGTGAATCACCTGCCACGGGTATTAATGTCAGGATTTTTGATGCATCAACAGGTAATTATCTCAATACCCAAAAACTAAAATATAAAAGCAGAGATTCACCATTAGAGCTGGACACAGACAAAAGAAAATCTCTCTTAGTTTCTGAAACTATTATTCCTCCTGCAGTCAAGCCTCTCCATGGGAAAAATAAATTTTTATTATTAGAAAATCAGCCCATGGTTTATGAAAATACCACTAATAAAAAAACCACTATTCAAGATTATCATGACCAATGCATGGACAACCTTGAGGTGGACTCCCTAGAGCCCAACGTGGATATCTCTAAGAGTGCCACCACAATTACTAGCTAACCTATTACTAGTCTTAAAACCTCTGCCAATAATAAAAAAAAACTCAAAAACAAGAATTCTCTATTCCCCCCTCTACCAACAACGAAACTTATGTTACCAATATTATTACTAATTTAAATAATTCAAATAACATTACTACTTCTAATCAATCTAAAAGCTCCTCGCACTTGTCCTCTGAAAATATATTTGATAAGCAAATGGCAGATGCTCGTATCCGCGTGTCCTCTACCGAATCCATGGAACTTTCCAATCCTACTATTACTTTCAATGAAAAAATCCCTGAAAGCTCTTGTGACCATAAGTCACAATCGTTGGCCATTGAAATACATTTAAGTAGCCAAATGGCTAAAGCTAAAGAGCAAAATCCACAAGGCTCATCCTTGCAAGATCCTACCAAATACAACATGCATACTGTGCAACTAGACTCTATTGCAATTGATTTGCCTATCCTTTCTCCGGATTCTCTTACTTCCCCACTTGAACTTCCCATTAAAATTTCAACTATTGAGAATAATTCCAAAAATACCATTTTTCTTGAAAAAGAGATGCAAACTAATCTAAGTTTCGGACAATCTTCATCCACTCACACCCCTTTCAATGGACACCAATCCTCCTCACAATGCTCAAGAACTAGGAGGAGAAAAAATAACAGTGGGGAAGGAAGGATTTCTTCCACCGGGCAGGGAATCGAGGGAAAAATTCTCAAGCCTAAACACAAACCTAGATGGGGTAAAAGTATATCTCTTTACGGAGATGCGAGAGAAGAGGCATGTGCTCAACTGCCCTCTAGCACTATACTAGTGCTCGATGGATATTAGGCCACCCCACAGTGGGCACAGAGCCATGATTCTAGTTCTATCTCTAGGAAGGAACCCTGTCTTTCTGGGAGGGGTGAGCGAGAATGGGGACCCAGCAAACTTGAGCCTACACCAATCCATGAACCGTCTAACTAACTTCATCATCTGGAATATAAGGAGAGAAATAATGACAACTTTAGGAAAAATTTTAAGGAAATGATAGACACTCACAGGCCGTGCATGTGACCTTATTAGAAACTAAAATGATAAATCATGAACAAATGCTAGATGATTTTGGCTTCTTGGAGATGATAGAAGTGCCAGCAGAAGGCCAGTCAGGTGGCATGGTAGTTATGTGGAATCATGAAGTGGTCACTGTCCAGAACTTCATCCGTAGGAACCAAGAGATTCATGCGATTATTGAGGTACTTCATATACGTAAAATTTTGTTATTCTCTTCTATTTATGCTAGTACTAACTACCAATATAGAAACATTATGTGGGAAAATCTAAAAAATATTTATAAAAATTATAAAGGCCCAAAGATGGTTAGTGGAGATTTTAATGATATTTTGGGGTCAAATAAAAAATTTGGGGGGAGACTTACTAACAACGATAGGGCAGATTTCTTATGGTCAAAAATTAATAAGTGTAACCTAATGGACATGGGCTATAAAGGTTGTAAATATACGTGGTCTAACCATAGACATAGAAATAAAGGCCTTATTATGGAAAGATTAGACAAAATACTAGGAAAGGAAGAATGGTCTGAGTTATTTCTAAATTGTTCTATTATACATCTGCCAAAAACTTATTCAGACCACAACCCTATTTTAATTGATCTAATTCCCAGAAAAAGACAAGGCCATATACAACCATTCCGACTAGAAACCTATTGGTGTAGACATCCAGATTTCCAAACACTTGTTAAAAAAAATTGGCATGGTACTGACTACTATAGTGCCAGAAAAAAATTTATAGACAGTGTTAAACCTTGGAAAGACAAGACGTTTGGTGATATAGTGGGGAAAAAAAGGAAAATATTAGCAAGGCTCCAAGGAATTCAAAATTCTATGAACTATACCCATAGTATTTTCCTTCAATCTTTAGAAAGCAATCTTAAGAAAGACTACAATGACATCCTTAAGATAGAAAAGGACTACTGGAAGATTAGATCCAGAATTATGTGGCTTAATGAAGGGGATGCAAATACCAAATTTTTTCATATATCTGCCTCAAATAGAAGAAGAAATAAAATTACCTTCTTTAAAGATGATGCTGGTAACTGAATTAATGATCATCATTTAATCATGTCTCACGTGTTTAGTTTCTTTAGTAACATTTTCACCACCTCCCGCTCATCTACTAGTTGGATTGATATGAGGGAAAAACATTCTAGTCATCCTAAAATAAACCTTAATTCACTAGACAACCCTCTTTTAGACGGTGAAATCAAGAGGGCTATTTTCTCCTTCAAACCTTTTAAAGCGTCGAGGCCGGATGGCCTTCACCCCTTTTTCTTTCAAAGATATTGGAACATCATAGGACAATCCGTCATGAATCTTTATCATGATATTTTCAATAAGCAAGAAATCCCTAGAGATATAAATAGAGCATATCTTTGCCTTATCCCAAAAATGCTCAATGCTAATAATATTATGAATTTTAGACCAATTGGCCTTTGTAATACTATTTACAAAACTATCACTAAGATTCTTGCAAGCCGTCTCACACCCTACTTAGAGAAAATTATTAGTCCTTTCAAGCCAGTTTTATGAAAATAGAAGAGCCTCTGACAACGCAATCATCATTCAGGAATTAATTTCCAATCTAAAAAGATTAAAAGGAAAACAAGGCCATATGATCTTAAAAATTGATCGTGAAAAGGCTTTCGATCGATTAGAATGGTCCTTCGTCTGCCGCACTCTAAGATTCTTTAACTTCTCTCCTAAATTCTCTAAACTCTTGCTAAGCTATATTTCAACCAGCTCCATAGCAATTCTTGTAAATGGCTTCACCACAAAAAATTTTGAGCCGAGTAGAGGGATAAGACAAGGTGATCCTGTATCACCTTATATTTTCATCCTATGTTTAGAAATGTTATCTAGGTATTTGATCACCAAGTTGATATTTGTAACTGGGACCCTATTACTATAGGGAGAAGAAGCCCCAGTTTTTCTCATCTTTTTTTCGCAGAAGACTTGACATTAATGGCCAAAGCAAATAGCAAATCTTGTCAAAATATTAAAACAAGCCTTGATTATTTTTGCAAACTCTCAGGACAAAGCATAAATGCGACTAAATCAAAAAAAAAAATTTCAAAGAACTGCTCATCACACATTATAATGAAATTACGATAACTTAGGTATATAAAAAATTGAGACATTTGGTACCTACTTGGGCTTTCCTATATTAATGAAGAATCCTAAACCAGCGGATTATCAATTCATAGTTGACAAAATAAGAACAAGACTTGCCTCATGGAAAATGAGATTTATGAATATAGCAGGGAGAACTACCCTAGCCCAATCATGCCTAAACTCCATACCAAACCACTACATGCAATATACCCTTCTACCAAAAAAGACTCTTAATAACATTGATAAAATCCAGAGGGATTTCATATGGGGTACGACGGTAGAAAAGAAAAAAAATTCACCTTGTTAAGTGGTCTAATGTTTGCCAACCTAAATCAAACGGAGGTTTAGGTATTAATAATGCTAATGCAAAAAATTTGTGCAACTTAGCTAACCTAGTATGGAGATTACTCACAAATGTCACAACTCCATGGGCAAGGCTTATTATTACCTTATATGGGGTGAATACCTCAAAATTTAATCACTACTTCATTTGGAAGGGCATCTTAAAGGGGTGGGAGTTATGTTCTAAAGGGATTACATGGTCACCGCACTACCAATCAAATATGAACATATGGAACACAAGTTGGATCCCAAATATAAAAAATCTCAAAAATGCGATTGAAGGCCCACTTTCGATCAGTGATTACTCCCTAAAAATTAGGGATATGTACATTGATCATAAATAGGATTGTTGGTATTACTGTATTCAAAATCAGAAAATCAGAAAATCAGAGAAGAAAACAAACGTTAGTTCAATAAAGTAAATCCTAAAATAATTCTAGCCCACTGAATGCACAGTGTGTCCTTAAGGAATTTAATCCCCTCACTGTTTCCCAGGGTATACGGATTAATTTCTCCCAGGATAGAACGGAATAACTATTCTGTGATAGCGGCACTTCAAATAACAAAACTTCAGCGAACTCAACAAACAGAGCAAATCACACATGACACTTATGTTTATTTAGAAAATAATACAACAATGTAGAAAAGAGAAAGAAGATTTCAGATTTTCCATGTCTTAAAAAATGAGGCCAAGCCTCTAAATTTATAGACAATGAAAGGGTGAGATGAAGAGGTGCAATCTAAGAGGTGCCTCTTCCATTTTCTATTCACACCCCTTAATAAAAATGCAACAATCCCCCACATGAATGGGGAATGGACATTTGTGAAAAAACATGCATGAAAATACTGTGTGATTCGCAAGTAAGGATTAATCGCATCTGGATAAGTAGGTTTCCCTTTGAACTTTCCGTAGTGAACTTATGTCGGATATACTCGGTCAATCGGTAGATTTGATATCTTTGAACCGTCGAGCTTTGGTGTATACCTAGACAATCATAAGTCACACAATCAATCCTTAACCGTCTTTGGTTCTCACGGTTGTGTTCGTTTCAGCCATGAACACCGCCTGGTTTCATGAGTGCTTAGAGAATGGGCCTTTACTTTCATTCCCCTTAAAGCGGCTTACACTTCACACTCACATAGGTGATTTCTGAACGTGTAATCCTATAGACACACTATCTGATCATATCCTGTCAGACTTAGCAAATCATTAAAAAGCTTTAAGCTTTATTGGCTCATCAAAAAGCCTTAATGCTTTACCTTGATTTCTGAACATTGTCTTCATCACGAGAATGGGTTGAGCTATTTGACAATGTTGAACCGTCATTACTAACATTGTTTGATCTCTTTGAACCTAGCTCTTGGGATCTCTAGTCTGCTAGGTAGAGTTACCGCCATGATGACTTGTCCTAGGCCTTAGCCCCATTCCCTTCGATGATATTTCAACTGCCTCTCTAGAAAGACCTTATGTAAGTGGATCCGACACGTAATATCTTGACTTTACATAGTTAACCGTGATAACACCACTAGAGAGTAGTTGTCTAACGGTATTATGTCTCCGTCGAATGTGACAAGATTTTTCGTTATACATATCGCTCCTTGCCCTGCCTATTGTCGTTTGACTATCACAATGTATACATATAGGTGCCAAAGGTTTGGACCAAAATGGAATATCTTCAAAGAAATTCCGGAGCCATCTAGCTTCTTCACCGGCCTTGTCTAAGGCTATAAACTCAGCCTCCACTGTAGAGCAGTCAATGCACATTTGTTTGGACGATTTCCAAGACATCGCTCCTCCATCGACTGTTTAGAATCGGTTGAACCGGTGTCTAATTTGCATCACTATACCCCTCTATTATCGCGGGATATTTATTATAGTGCAAAGCATAATTTGGAGTATATTTCAAATACTTCAAAACTCGTTTCATTGTCATGAAAGTTCAATGCAAACTTTCTTATGTCGTAGAATAATACGTCTCGACTTTCGATTGCATATCAGATTATTGACTAGACTTAATGTAGCAATAATATATTATAACAACAGCAAGAATGATTGGCATCAGTTGTGTCACAACCTTTTAATATGTAACACATTTTGCAATCACTCCGCCATTTTCAAGCATTTGTATGTTATTTATTCATATGTCTATATGATATGCAAATTATAACACCTTCATTTATGAAACAAATCCAACTTCCAATGGATTTTGGTCATGCTCATCGGTTGGTTCACCTCATTATAGACCAACGTATTAATACGTTCGTTTATGAACGATCATGTTTGTACAAGACATATAAACACACTTTTCATGAAAAGTCACAGCCTTCCGGGTGACACACTTTCATAAAAGAGCTAAATATTATAAATGTTCAAGAAAGAACAAATCATTTCTGGAAAGGCACGTAAACAACTTTCGAATTTGTAGTTTCATCACTAGTCATCACTAAGACCGAGCAAGTAATGAATTCACCGACTACCATATCAATATCCTTAAGGATTCTTGGGGTTCAAAGAATCATATCATCTAGTTCTTCTAAATAATATAGACATCACATCTAACATTAGCTTTTGTTATGCCTAAATGCCCGCACATTTCACATGTTCATGTGCTATAATCCATATATAACCAAACAATGACTACATAATTTAGAGTATTCTTAATGTAAATACACTAGTTTGAAACCATTTGACAACATTTTCTAGTCAAATTTCGCATGCCATTGTTTGGATGCTTGTTTTAGTCCATAAAGTGACTTAACAAGTCGACACACTTTTTTTTTCCAGGAACCACGAACCATTCGGGTTGTTCCATATAAATTTCTTCCTTCAAATATCCATTTAAGAAGGTTGACTTGACGTCCATCTGATGGATTTCAAGGCCATACAGGGCAGCTAACGCTATTACCATCCGAATAGATGTAATTCTCGTTACCGGTGAGCATGTGTCAAAGTAATCAACACATTCTCGTTGTCTTAATCCTTAATTTATCTTGCCTTATATTTGTCAATAGTACCATCTCTTGAAAATCCATTTGGAACCCAAAGGTTTATTTCCTGGAGGAAGATCAACTAATTCCCAAGTATGATTACTTAATATGGATTCTATCTGACTATTGACTGCCTCTTTCCAATATTGTGCTTCCGAGGAAGACAATGTTTCTTTAAACGTTTGAGTCTCATTTTCCAACAAGTATGTTAGAAAATCCGGTCTAAATGAAGTAGTTATCCTTTGACGTTTACTACGTCTTGGAATTTTCTAATTCAACGTACTTTCTTTTGCTTCTTCCCGAGTTCGCTTAGATATTTTACTAGAGAACTCACATTCTTTTTTATACGGATAAATATTCTTAAAGAATTCAGAATTATCTAATTCGATAACCGTATTAATATGAATGTCGGAATTTTCTGATTTATGAATCAGAAAACGATATGCCTTACTATATGTTGCATATCTTATGAAAACGGAATCAATGGTTTTCGATCCGATTTTTATCCTTTTGGGTTTTAAAACTTGCACTTTACCCAAATA
>NC_031990.1:52263753-52278792 GCF_001879085.1 Nicotiana attenuata | reverse complement strand
CCCCCCACACTTGGAAATATTTTAAGTTGGATTTTCTTCCTTTCCAGTTTTTCATATGGAATGGATTGTGCCTTGTTATGGGAACGCGAATGAGTATTCGATTAGCTGTAAGCATAGCTTCTCCCCCCCTTACCCCCCCCCCCCCCCCACAAGTTTTGGGTAAACCAGAACTTATCAACTAGGTAGTCATCGTGTCCTTGACGTTCTATTCTTTCTTTCCACAATTCCATTAGATTGCAGTGACTAAGGAGCGATCGTTTGGTGTATTCCAAACATATTTCTTCAAAAGGAGATTCATATTCGACGCCCCTATTACATTGTTGAGCCAACCACATGAACTCTTGTTTGTGTCACGACAGAGCCAGAATTAATAAATGGTGAAATTTTAATCTTCAAACCAATCTGACACATTCAGAATTAATAAATGGTGAAGTTTTTAATCTTCAAACCAAGTAACATATGATACAACTAGATCTAATAAACGCTGAAGTTTTTAATCTTCAAACCGAATAATATGTGACATAATCAAATTTAATAAACAGTTAAGTTTTTAAACTTCAAATCGAATAAATAATAAATTGTAGTAGAAAATCACTAAGATTTTAATCTCCAAAACGAGTATAAAGTCACTTAGACTTTAATTTCCGACAAATGAGTAGAAAGTCATGAAGACTTTAATCTCAACGAACGAGTAAAAAATTACACAGATTTTGATCTCGAAGCAGGAGTAGAAAATCACGAAGATTTTAATCTCCATAATGGGTGTAGAAAATCACAAAAATTTTAATCTCCAATACAAGGGTTGGAAAAAGTATTTTTAATTTTCTTTCCAAATGGCTTTCCAACTAAACCATTATAAACCCTAAACATTTCTAACAGTTTGATATATTTTCTTATCAAACAAACATATGTATATCATAAACAACTACTAAATTAAAAGTAGTTGACACAATTTTCTGTAACACCCACAGAAAAACTTAGACTGCCGCAAATATATACACTCACATGTATGTATATATAAATCATGGTGAGAATAAAGTATACAAAGAAAACATTATACAATAAAACTCTAAAGCCACTCGCTACTTTAGAACTTCTCCCTTAAAGAAGAAAATATGATCAACTAGTTTTAATTCAAACCATAAGTATATATAAAAATTCATGCACTTGGTGGCGTGCTAAATTTCATGTCCCTGCTTTCCGTATATTAATACCAATAATCTCAACATATGAGATACCAGTTAATCAAATATGGATAGGAGATTTATAGCAACAGAAGCTAGGCGGCATTAAAATTGGAACTTTAAATAGTTTTAGTCCCATTCTAATTCAAATTCTTTCCATGAAACGGTACAAAATTATTTGGGATATAACTGACTGTTCTACAATATACATATAAAATATCATCTTTATGATCTCGACATAATTTTCAAGTATTTAACGTAAGTCTAATGTCTTAGTTTCTTGAAAATACCACGCATGCTACCAAATTGTATACCAACAAACAAATTTCTTTTGGTAAACCGAATAACATAATTATCCTTTAACCATGTATTATTTCTCTACTCATTAGCATGCGAAGAGAATATAATTTTGAGATCATTAAAAAATAATTATCTATCCTAATATTTGTAGAAACTGAATCCATAAATCATATAGGACAGAAAATTAATTAAAGATGAGTAAAGTAAAGAAATTTGGAACCCGATTTATCGTTAAACAGTTCCGATCACTCCAAGCAATGGCCGAAAAATCATGTCATTTGATGCGTTTGAAGATAACTTTTTATCAGTCAAATGGTGCTCAAGCGTGGATATCTTTTGAGTGCATTGCTGTCTGTAACAAATATCCTTCCGAACAGTATTCGCGCCTCACAAATTTTGGCTTTAAAATTCGACTCGTTATCATTGTCCGAATTGGTTTTGCTTTCTTCTTTTTCCAATTTTCTCAAGTTGACGTTATCCTTTCTTGAGTTTCTCAATTTAACTTTGAGAAGATGTAAGGATCAGCCGCATCGTTTGGTCCAAACTTTTGTTTATCCTTTTGTTCTCAAGTTCTAGTCCTTAACCATAAAGGACAAATGTTCCTTGAAAGATTAATTATCCAAATGAAAGCCCCAAACAAACGATGAATGCACTGATCTGCTTGAAATTTCTCTATTAATCATCCGCCAATGATTATCTTACTGGTTTAGTCTCCAACAAATACATGTTAAGACAAACACAATAAACAATTAAATTCCTTAATATTGTTGGTATTACTGTATTCAAAATTAGAAAATCAGAAAATCAGAGAAGCAAACAAACGTTAGTTCGATAAACAAAATCGTAAAATAATTCCGAGCTCACTGAATGCACAGTGTGTCCTTAAGGAATTTAATCCCCTCACTGTTGCCCAAGGTATATGGATTAATTCCTCCCAGGATAGAACGGAATAACTATTATGTGATAGCGACACTTCAAATCACAGAACTTCAGCGAACTCAACAAACGGAGCAAATCACACACGACACTTATGTATATTTAGAAAATAATGCAACAATGTAGAAAAGAAAAAGAAGATTTCAAATTTTCCATGTCATAAAAAATGAGGCCAAGCCTCTAAATTTATAGACAATGAAAGGGTGAGATGAAGAGATGCAATTCAAGAGGTGCCTCTTCCATTTTCCATTCACACCCCTCAATAAAAACGCAACATGAATTTCACTAAGTTGTCCATTGATATCCCTAATGATATCAAAGAAAATATTTCTAAGGTTAGAATTCGATCAAAGGTCCTACAAGGGATGTTCCTATATGATCGTTAACTTCTAAGACTTGCTACAACCTAATTGAAACCCCTTTGCGTAGCCAACTGGATTATAATTGGATCTGGGATTTATCTTGCCCAAACAAGATAAAATTCTTCTTCTGGCAATGCCTTCACAATAGATTCCATGTGGAAAATACCTAGCTCATATAGGTATTAATATAGACCCATTGTGCCCTATTTGCGATTTGAGAGAAGAAGAATCTATCACTCATATCTTCTTTCACTGTAAAGCCACCAAATTCCTGTGGGATAATATGGGATGGTCAAATTTTATAATCCAGCGGGTGAACACTGGCTTCTTCAACTAAGAAATTTTGATTGCTCATTAAGTAGTAAGTATAACAAATGGAATTCCTTCTTTCCATTTGCCCACTGGCATATATGGGTAAACAGAAATACAAACAACCAAAACAACACTAGCAACCCCATTAAAAAGCTACTGAATTCATTCTTCTTACTGAAAATAGTTTTGTCCCTCTAAAGAAAATTCCCTTCCAAGTAAAATGGCACAAACCTCCTGAGGGTTGGTTTAAATTAAATATTGATGCTAGCTTTAGAGACAGCTATCAAAAGAGTGGCCTGGATTTGCTCAGACTTTTTCCGACGATGGATCTTTTGGACGGACTCTGGATTTGCTGGGCACAGATTGCTCATATGACCCTCTCCACATACTTCACAAAATATTTGAACTTGTTGCACTGGCTGGGCTTGTTGCTTGTTAATGATCATGGTCATCTGATTGACTTGGTTGGTCAGCGTAGAGACCTGTGCTGACAATGCTGAGACAACATCTAATTCGAGAACCCCTGGTGATTTTTGTACCATATTCCTACCCATCTCTCCTTGCCAATCCGGATTGCTTTTGGAGAATTTGTTCAATAATGCATAAATTTCATCAAAGCTTTTCTCCAATACTTGACCTCCAGCTGCAGCATCTACTACAATTTTTGTTTGGGGATGGAGCCCTTCTATGAAAGTGTGAACTAACACTTCATTCGTCTGATTATGATGAGGACAGTCTCTGAGTAGCCCCTTGAACCTTTCCCAAGCTGAGTATAAAGATTCTCCTGCTTTCTGTTTGAAGGCAACTATCTCACTTCTGATCTTTGCAGTTTTGCCTGATGGAAAGAACCTTGCCAGAAATTTTCTTGCCAAATCATTCCATGATGTAATGGAATTAGCTAGTTCTGCCTTTAGCCATCGCTTAGCTTCGCCCAACAGAGAGAATGGAAAAAGTGTGAGCCTCACATAATCTGTAGTGACCCCGTTAGTGATATAAGTATCACTAATCTCCAAGAAGTTCAGAATATGCTGTTGTGGATCCTTGTGTGGAAGACCCATAAACTGCCCGTTTGCATGAAGTAGCTGGATCATGCTCTGTTTCAGCTCAAAGTACCCAGTGATCCTGGGCTTCACTATACTGGAGGTGACATTAGCAATGCTGGGCATCGCCACCTCCTGAACAGTCATGTGTTGCTCCTCTGCCATGTTCACAGGAAATTGAATGAGTGCTTGAATATTGTTTGTATCCCTTGCTTCCCCCAACCTCCTGTGATGTTTTCTCAGGTTCGGGGTCAAAGCCGTTGAGTCTGTCCTGGCTTCTGACCCTACGCATTCAATCAAAGTTTCTGAGATTAGAGCAACAATCAAGTAACGTTAAACTAGACGAAATAAACAATTAAAGCAAAAACTAGAAAGTAGTTTATATTCAAGTCCCCGGCAACGGCGCCAAAAACTTGTTGCTCCCAAACGCACACGCAAGTATACGTGGTCGACAAGTAATATAGGATTATAAGTCCAGATATCGTACCCACAGGGACTTGTATAAACTACTCAATAAATCACTAAATTGTTATTCAATCCAGCTAAAATCAAAGTCCAATAATATGATTATATTATACTACGATTCTAAACACTAACTAAATTATCAAGTAACGAGTTGATTGTTGTGTATTCAGTAGAGACAAGTATTCCAGGGTTGTGATCGATTCACCAATCGTATTGTGTTCTAATTAACTCTCCCCTTCATATAATTCACTCATGGTTGCTAATTAATCGATAAATGCTCTCATAGCCTTCTCCCGAAGTACTACTCACCTATTCTCAATAGATTAACGCCTATATTCCTATGAAATCAATCTATTAAGAACGCATTAAGATATTCTTGCTCCTCAATGTTTCTTGCGTGTGTCTTTACTCCAAAAATGGCATCCCCACCCCCCCCACCCCCTTCAAAATAGGTTTAGTCTTGCTTTTGTACGTGTTGGATAGGTCTAGGGCCGAAATAACCTTGTTCCGGGCGAAATAGGATAAAATTCACGTCACCGGCGCCCAGCCCGGCGCCAGGCGCCCTCCATAGCGCCCCCAATTTGTGCATATTGTTTTTGGCGCCACAGGTGGCGCCAGGCGCTGCCTGTGGCGCCCAACTGGCTTCCTTTTCTGATTTTGTTCGTTTTAGCTTCAAATCTTGCACGTTTTGCCGCCAATTGCTCCCGAATCATTCCTACAAGTAAAAACACTTCAAATTAATATTATTCATAGCATTTAACATCCCAAATTCACGAAACAAGAGTAAGATATGAGGCGATATACATAAAAATATATATGCTTTAAGTTAAGCATCATATTCCGTAATACAAAAGGAAGTTGGGTGGTTGGTTTTACAAAATCTACATATGCAAACGGATCATTAGAAGCAGAAATTAAGGCACTTCTTCAAGGGCTTAAGACAACACATGAATGGGGAATGTTTCCACTGGAAATAGAAAGAGACTGCAGAGGTAATCCGCTCTATACAACATGGCAATATATTATATGATGATCTTGTTAATAAATGCAGGTTGTAAATGCACCGGGAGAAGGTAGTGCTCCTCCGGCACGTATTCAGGCAAGGGAATAACGTGTCACATCATCTGGCGAAGGAGGCAAATGGTCAAAGAAAAGGAAAAAAACTTTTTGTACTACCTCCTCCTTATGTCGAATCTTTTGTAAGGAATGAACAAGAAGAACAATATATTTTTGTTAAGTACCTATCTCATGATGCTTGCAATGTATTAACAAGCTTAGGAAATCTAAGTGTTCTAAGTGACACAAAATATAACTATGATGTACTAAATATTCCGTAATTTTTAATATATATTTCCTGTTTGCTCAAAAAGAAAAAGGACCTTGGACCAAACCCAAGTTCGTATTAGTGGGCTTGATGAGACACATGGGAAGTGCACAATTAGCCACTAAATAGACATGTATTTACTCTTTAACCACTGTTTAAAATGTATTTACTCTTTAGCCAGTGCTTAATAAATTTTTACCCGCACGGACAAAAATACCCCTGTGCTAGACATGGGTGCTATGTAAATATTAAGGACACAGTGTCCTTAACTTCATGAATGTTGTGTAAATATTAAGGACAAAGTGTCATGTATTTGCACCTTCCATTGTTAAACTTTAGGACATCATGTCCTTAACTTCATATGTGCAGTGTAAATGTTAAGTACATGGCGTCCGAAACTTCGTGTGTGCAGTGTAAATGTTAAGGACATAATGTCCTTAACTTGTATTTGCACCTTCTGTTGTTAAACTTTAGGACCTCATGTCCTTAACTTCATATGTGCGGTGTAAATATTAAGGACATTGTGTGCTTAACTTTATGTATGCAGTGTAAATATTAAGGACATAGTGTCTCTAAATTTATGAGTATTGTGTAAATATTAAGGACATGGTGTCTTTAACTCATGAATGTTATGTAAATATTAAGGACAAAGTGCCTGTATTTGCACCTTCCGTTATTAAACTTTAGGACATCATGTCCTTGACTTCATATGTGCAATATGAATGTTAAGGATATGGCGTCCTTAACTTCATACATGCAATGTAAATATTGAGAACATCATGTCCTTAATATTTTGTACAGCACTACTGAGGAAAGGATAAAAATATCTTGTCGTATTAATTTTGCTCAGCATTCAAAATACCGCATAAAAACTAAATACTAAATTAAAAAGTGGTCCCACGCCATTTCTACTGAGACACAAACCATATTAAACCCAAACGCGAACACCCCCTTTCGTCCTCGCTGAACAACACAAATTCTAGTAAAGGTAGATTATACTGCTGAGGGAAAAAAAAAGAGATTATACTACTACTGTGTTTCCTTCTATAATTTCTCTTGCAGAACCCCACTTTTCACATTGCATAGGTCAGTGTCTTCTTGCTCTTCCAAGTTTTATGTAAATTGATGTTCTGATCGAAATATCTTGTGGTGTTTTGCCTTTTTGCTACATTCAATTTTCTGGGTATAATTCAATCTCGTTTCTGCTTTATTTTGTAGTTGTACTGTTAAACTTTGTAGTTTCTATTGGGGTGTTGCATCCAAGGAGCTTCAGAAACTTTTTTTTGTGCTGTTTGTTGGTAGATTTTGCTTTTGTCATCTGGGTTCTTTGTTTTTGTGCTATTGGTATGATGGCATTTTTTTGGAGATGAATTTCCTAGGTGCAATTCTTTTATTACAAATAGTTGTAGTTTTGATGGCTGTTAAGGTTTCTGCTGCATATTTCTCTCTGAATTGCAAGTGTCTGTGAATTATGATTAGTTTAAAAGATTCTTCTTTCTATGACTTCTTTTATTATCCTATTACTGGATAAGATACCACATTCCCTTATGAGTAGTGAAGTATACAGAAATTTAGTTGGATTGACAAAAAGCATAGGTTAAAAAGAATAAAGATGCAGAGTGAACAAGGGTGAAAAGAAGTATATACATTAGTGCTGTAAAAACTTCACCTTTTTGTTGTGGTAAGTTTTACCAAAAGCAATTTGAAATTGATTTCTTTGATTATCTTCTTTGAAGAAGTTCTTTGATAAGTCTATCTGTGACTGATGCGTGAGTGATGTTATTGATGAAAATAACAGTAGCCCTGAATCCTTAGTACTCAATTATATATAGGCAATCGTCTTAAAATCTAAATTCACCATTTTCTGGGAACTTACGGAAAAATCTGCAAGATGGATATAATATCACAGCTACAGGAGCAAGTAAATACAATCGCAGCTCTTGCTTTCAACACCTTTGGTACTCTTCAGAGGGATGCCCCTCCTGTTCGTCTGTCACCTAATTATCCGGAACCTCCTCCTGCTAATCCTACAGAAGATGCAGCCAATGTTGCAGAGCAACCAAAGCAAATGAGTGCTGCTTTTGTTAAGGCTGCCAAGCAGGTAAACCTCCCTACCTTCACATTTTCTTTCTGTTACACCCTCGTTTGCTTATAGATCAAGTTGATCAACTAAGATGAGCAACCCACGATATATGGATCATCTGCATGTACTTTGAGAATATCCAGGATTCCTAGAATGTAGAAATTTTTTTTTCTGGTCAAAATGATGCCTTTTCGTCTTCCCTTGACTGGTCTGTCTATTTTTTGATACCTCACATCTTCTTGTTTATGTGGACCTTTATATGCATATCATGGGGATATTTTATGTTTCATGGCTCATCCTATCTAATGTGTACATGCTGTTCTATACCAGATAACATTAAGTCTTTGTTTGTTGAGTATTGAGACCAGTGTGGTTGCGTTCAAAGACTTAGTCTGTTGTCCTTCATTTTTAACGACACATATAATAATGCTATTAACATCACAAACGACTCAAATTAAAACCCTACTTATTCGCATAATGGTCGGCAAATTCCAAATACTAGTTGAACAGAATCTCATACCTCTAGGGACTTTAACTTGAGAACTTGCTCTCAGCCTCAGGAGTTAAACCATAACATCTATGCCAAGCCTCATCGGGTAATCCTTGGTTCTTCAAAACCGGAAAACTGAATTCTAGCTTGTGGCTGTCTTCAGTGAAACACATGGAAACTTGTCATTATTTCTAAGGTGTTCAAGTTCACAGTTATATTTCCCTTGTTTTCTTCTTGGCCTCACTATCAGAGGTTGTCTGATCTAGCATCCTACCAAACTTAAGATGCACAGATGGCACTTGAGAGTAGCCTTGAAGATTGCATGGCTCTTAATTTCTACCTATTACAATGTGCTCCTAAAGTGTAGCTTTGCACAATGTTGTCGTATTCTTGAAAACATTTTTTCTTCTGTTCTTTTACCGGGCAGTTTGATGCATTGGTTGCTGCTCTTCCTTTATCAGATGGGGGTGAAGAAGCCCAATTGAAAAGAATTGCAGAACTCCAGGTATAAGCTTCTCTGTAGATAGTTTTTTTGACATATGATATTTGAGCAAGATGATGCTCTGTCTTCCTCTAATTCCAATGCCATATAGTTACTGAGCAACAGAAGCTCTATGTAGTTAAATTAAAAAGGATAAATGAATATTAGTCTGTCATTCCGTTTTATGGAAAAGGGCCAAATATACCCATGTACGATGAGAAAATGTTTAAATATGCGCCTCGTTATACTTTGGGTCCAAATATACCCTTGCCGTAATACTATTGGTTCAAATATACCCCTCATCCGTTAAGTTTGTCCAATGTGGACATCCAATTCTACATAGCACTAACATTTTATGAGGTAAATGCCACGTGGCATGCCACCTCAACGCCCCTAACCCATTTTACCCCTCCCTTCTATTTTTTTTTTCTCACCACTAAAATTTCCTTCCGTCCATCACCATGAACAATATTGTATTTCATTGCCCACATATTCTCCAGCAACATTGTCCCACAGGGGACATGAAAAACCTCCAACGACACACTCATCCGAGGATGCATGTGGCTCAAGAATCGGAACAACTGGGTACATTCGAAAAGTTTTTTTTATGATTCCATGGAGATAAGGGAGTTGAGCAAGGTTTGAGTCATCAAGTAATCTAGTAATCTTGGTGACTGTCCTATGTGAGTGTCTATTTCGTTTTGAGCTTTCTTTAGTGCCTCAGGATTGTTCAGAAGAAGTGATAATGCCCACTCCTTTGTGCTAGCTGTAGTATCAGTCCCTGCTGATAACATGACTTGTCCCATGCCCCTTATCACTTCATCTGTGTAATAATCAGGTTCTGAATCTTGGAGTGATAGAAGAACATCATCAATCATGGAGTTGTTCTTTTGCTCAAAAGAAGATCCATTTCTGTTGTTCTTGTGCTCTTCAATCAAATCTTGCATGAAGTTGTCCCTCTTCTCCTGCAATAACTTCAACTTGGGCCATATCAGGAACACCTATAATCTGCTCCTCTGCAAATATAAAGTGTGCGTCTTCTCCAAGTGGCTTTTCTTGTAATGGTGCCAATGAAATACAATATCGTTCATGGTGGCGGTAATGGTGGCAATGGTGGTGGAGGGGAAGGAACTTTTAGTGGTAGAAAAAAAAAATAGAAGAGGAGTAAAATTGGTTAGGGGCGCTAAGGTGGCATGCCACATGGCATCTACCTCATCAAATGTCAGTGCTACGTAGGATTGGATGTCCACATTGGACAAACTTAACGGATGAGGGGTATATTTGAACCAATAGTATTACGGCAAGGGTATATTTGGACACAAAGTATAACGAGGGGTATATTTAAACCTTTTCTCATAGTACATGGGTATATTTGGCCCTTATCCGTTGTGTTTTTGGGCTGAGTGTTTTTGTCTGCATTTTACCCAATAACTCTTACTCTCTGTATGTGATGTAGGCTGAGAACGATGCAGTTGGCCAAGAACTTCAAAAGCAACTGGAAGCTGCAGGTAAGGATTTATTCCTAGTGTATCTGACATAATTTTGGTTTTGGAATAGGCATTTATTACACAATACATGGCTATGCACATACTGACCGAGATGGTTGTAACTGATTGAGCATTACTTCTATCTATTCAGTCTTCCACAGAACCTATATCCTTTACTTAACTGCAGAATTTGTGGTGGGGGAAAGTCAGCATTCATGTATTTGTTTTCCTTCTGAGAGAGTGGTCAAAGTTGTTCTAGTTAGGCTAAAGTCCAAACGTCTATGTACCTTTTAATATTTTCTGTTTATTCTGAAACTCAGTTTGATTTTGTTGATTTAGAAAAGGAGCTAAAGCAGGTTCAGGAGTTGTTTAACCAAGCAACGGATAACTGCCTGAACCTTAAGAAGCCAGAATGAATTAAGCTACTAGTACATATTTCAGTTTTGATGGAACTAATCAGACAGTATTTACTTAAGGAGGCCCTCTTCCTGGAATATGTCTTGGAAGAACAACAAATCGCCTGCGTCAGGCTTCTTATGGGTGCATTTACTAACTGGTCATGTATAAACTGGCTGTGTTCTGGTATTTCCGTTTGAAGTTCTTGGCCCGCTGCTGCAGAAAAAAATTCAGTATTCCATGTGAATCTGATGCAGATCTTCGTTTATTCTTAAATGGAAAGACATAGGAATGATGTGTTTTAAAAGCAAATTCAGCAGACATAGGAATGAACTTCCTATTCCTTCTATCCAACCATAACATTAGCGTCTTCTATGAGATGAGCACTATTTGGAAAGTTGGTTTATATGGTTCTCTGCTCCAACAGTTTTATGTTGTCAAAAGTATTGCAATTAATGGATGTGTATTTTCTTAAACATGCAATCCAAAACAAGGGAAGGACTTTGATCGTTCTATTGTTTTGATTTGTTTACATTTTTTATAGAGTTTATCCAACTACACACTACTAATACGTGCCTGGATACTTCCAACTGTAAAATGCCATCGTCCTCGATATTGCCAAATCGAGTAGCTAAACTTGCTCGTTTATTATAACTGCTGCGACTTGGAGGCTTTCAAAAATATATTTTAATTGGTTAGTCGGAGTGAGATAAGAGAGTAACAGTCATACTCAATGTTCAGAGCACCAAGATAAGTTTATAAAACCACAGCTCACGTATCTAGAAGTTAGTGAACTTAGGATCGCATGAGGCTTCCATATGATTGAAACTACGGAAAAGAGTTATAAATGCTCCTAAACTATTGAAAAAGGTTTTAAAATAACCTTCATCCACCTACTTCATCCACCTATTGGGATAAAAATACTCCTCCATCCACATTTTTAGTTCACTTATGTCCTTTGACCGTTACGTCAATACTGAATTAAGAATAATCATTATTTCAATTTCATGTGGCAACTTCTTATTGGCCAAAATTAAAACATCTAACCCATTAAAAAGACTCACTCATATCTACCAGTTTTTCGTACTAACCCGCTACAAACACTAATCCGGACCGAACAAAAAGTTTAACTAAAAAAAGAGGCCTCACTTCTATCAAACTCCATGGAACAAAAGCTACATGGAAGTTGCAGCGAACATATAAACGCAAATTTACTACGTGGTTTTCTTTTTCTTGTTGTGGCATCCAGTTCAATTTACATGATAGACACAAATTGCATTAGATTCAAGATGAGCTTAATTTAATCATTTTCACATAACGAAAAGATCTCAAAGTGATTGTTTGGAAGATATCATAAACCCTTGGACTACCCCTAATTTTCCGTCCCACATTATTGTCAAGAAATCATTGACTCATTCATGCCATGCTTTTCTTATTTGTTTAATTTGTTCATGAACCTTTATTCGATGATAATGCTATACATGAGATTAATCAAGAAAATGAACACATAAATCCATGGGTTAGATGGAAGTGGGACGTCATTTTTTTATTTGAACTTCTTACTCGGGTTCGGTTAGTGTTTAGGTCGGGTTGGTCGGAAAAACGGATAGATATAGGTGAATCTTTCTAATAGGTTAGATGTTTTAATTTCGACCAATAAGAAATTGCCACGTGAAATTTAAATAATTATTTTTTAAATTCACCATTGACCCAACGGTCAAAGGACATAAGTGAACCAAAATAGTAGATGGAAGGTATTTTTAGACCTTTTTCAATAGTTCAGCAGCATTTTTGACCCGTTGAAACTAACCAGATCACGTGGCAATTTGCATCAATCTAAAGTTTTTCCTACATTAATATATGACACTAACACAGAAGAGATCTCTGCCATGGAGAGTAGCATAGCATCAGGGAATCCAAAAGACGAACAGAAAACTTCAAGTCAGTTAGGATCTTAAAACGATGCCTTGTGAGCTTCTCATCTGAATACAACGGAGAACGAGTCGCAAATGGATTATTATGTATGCAATTATTAAAGAAACCATTAACCACTATAGAAAGGTCAACCACCGTCTGCCAAAATGAAGTTTTAATCATTGTCAGAGAATAGCAAACAAGCACATGCCCTCTACCTCTCCGAGGTCTTCAAGTATATGTAGATCTCATATCTAGGAAACAAAAGTGCGACATGAAACATAAAAAAATAAAGAGCAGGCAATAAACTAAAAAATGTAGTGAAATATATTGTATCCCCAAGAACTAGCCTACAAAAGTTTCCAAGACCCATAGATAGTGAAATATACTACATCTGGATGCCAACAGAGAATCCCCTGCGCTCCCCTTTTAACGCTAGTAAGTAGTCATGCAATGAACCACTCAGCAATTCATTCGACCAGCAGATCACTGCAAAAACAAAGTGAAATGAGTATCGAATACATCATCATTTTCCATGAGTTGCTGTTATAGTTTAAATTTCAACTTTTTGTTCCCCAGTTAAACCAGAAACAAAATCATGGAGAAAAGATAAGCAGCAGTCAACAGCTAAAACATATTAATAACCTAAAAGAATGTTGAATCCATTTTATTCAAAAAAGGAGATGGGTTATTAATTTAAGTTATAAATAAGCTCAACGGGTTGATCAAACCTGAGGCTGCTGCAACATTTGCTGCTGTTGTTGAGGTTGTGTGTAATTCCCATATCCTGCATAGCCCGACGCATAATATAGATTTGGATCTTGAGTAGGTGGAGCATAACCATACGCCTCATATCCAGGTGTATACCCATAATAACCGCCATATTGGGTTGGATCAACCTGAGGCTGCACAACCAGAAACACATAGTTCATTGGTACCAACCGAGAAGTGCCAAAACCAGAAATTAGAATATTGGCATTACTAAATAACCTGCTTGTTTGCAGGACTACGACCCCAGGAAAGACGGATGCTTTGTCCACCAAGCTGAGTTCCATTTAGTGACCGTAGAGCTTCCTCAGCACAACTTCTGCAATAACAATGATGGCTCAGGTGTTAAGCCTCCAAGCATTGAGATTGATCATCTTCAGAAGGCATATTACTGTACCTGTCAGCAAACTGAACAAAGCCACACCGCTTGCCTACCGGTATTTTTACATGAAGCAACTGTCCATAATGTCCAAAAATCTGCCTCAGATGCTCATCTGTTACATTGGTATCCACGTTCCCAACAAAAATCTGCAACCAAATTCATTTGGATATGAGTACAAGCTGACTGAATGTCAAATTCTGCCAGAAAGAAATGTACTCACAGTGGTATTAGAAGGGTCATCCTCATTTTGAGTTCCAGGTGAACTTTGATACGAAGCTGCAAAAGAAAGAGGCAAAGGTGAGGGAAGAGGGAGGAAAATTTTATGCTTCATGAGTAAGATGGAATACAAAAGAACAAGCTTATGTACCATAAACCATCACAAGAAGGCAAAGGGGACAACCACCATCAGTAATACAAATCATTTTGTACAACTTTCTTGATAACAGAATGCTATTACATATGATTCAAGAGATAAAACACACTGTCATTTCACAATTATATAGATCATGCATCAGTCGGATGATTGCATAGCCCCAAAAGAGCAAGAAGGATATCCTACAAGTCCCAAAAGAAACAGAATATGCATCCGAACACAAACTGACAGGCATTTGAAAAACAACTGACAGGCTTTGGCTAAACTGTTAAAGGTCGGGAGGCATGTCTAAAAGTTTGGAGAGGAAATCACGCATTTGAGAAATGGAAACATATCTGAACTGTTGGATCACCAAACATGAGGTTACTTTGCATACACAACGGATATGTCCGATGTGCTTGTGGGAGTATGGAAGCAGAAAGAGATTTATGTTTCAAATTTGTCAAGGATAGACACAATTAGGCGAAGGGACAAAATGAAGAGTGAAGACCAATATATGAGTAAACAAGTAGAAAAATATTCTCAAGATGCATATTCACCACTAGGTGTCCTGCAGTTTCTGAATAATTTCCCGACTTCCCAGCCTGCATGGCATTATCTCATTAACTTTCCCAGCCAATATGGCATTATCTCATTACATCCTATCTCATGCGTTAAGATAATTATAATGCTTTACCATGTGCCTGTTAAACAAGAGGTGATAAAAGGCAGAAAAGGGGTTAGTAGTTTCCAGTGGGGGGGG
>NC_031990.1:52216305-52263733 GCF_001879085.1 Nicotiana attenuata | reverse complement strand
GAAGTTCCATCGGGGAAGAAGAGGACTGGTTTAATTAAATGGGTATAGCGCATGCATTATACCTGACTGTCTTTTCACATTCAGGTATTGCGCTATACTAAGTCTTTGACCACCTTTTCAAACCATAGCGCATGAATTACATGCGCTATACCTTAACGGAGAAACTTGTCATTAAGGTATAGCGCATGAAATTCATACGCTATATATAAAAATGTTCTCAAGTCTTTTTTCACCTATTTTGGTGTTTTGAGTCCAATTTTGCAATACTTCAGTTCCGTACTCGGGGTGGAGGGGGAGGGGGGCTCCAAGCAATCTCTATCCTATACTCATTTTAGTAAAATCAAAACCAATTAAATTTAGAATCTAAAGGCACTATTCAAGTGCAATATTCTGAAATCCAATCATAAGACGATTCACGTCAGTCAAGAGATCATAGCGAAAGAATCCCTAAAACCAGCCTCATTATCATCTTATTTAAACTCTCCATGAGATGAAGATTCAGAATATTAGTGGCAAATTTTATCAAAATAAACCTTCAAAAAGAAAAATACTACCCAAGTAACTGTACATACAGCTGTCAGCTAAAAATAACTATAACCCCTCTGTCCCATTCATGTGAAGAGGCTCCCAATATACAGGGTCAAAGGACCTCGTTTTAGCATGAATTTGGGCATCGATTCTTCAAGTTTTTTGAAATAAAATTTACAGATTCTTGAGCGATATAAAATTATTACAAGCCACAATGGTTGATAATTCAAGATAATTTTAAATAATAAAAAATCGTAGTCAAAGAAAAAAGGGTTCGACTCCTTTAACTAGTAATAGTGTCACATAAAGAAAGCATGAGTACCAGATCTTGTACCGAACAGAAACATATGATGGCAGCATAAGATTATAATGGTGGCGGGAAAGTTCTCACCCCTGTAAAGGGGATTTACTGAACAAGTTCATGAGGTAAATGAAGCAGACTTAAGAGATGAATAGATCCAGGACTAGGAACTAAATCAATGAATGAGACTACAAGAAAGCGTAAAGGAATAATGAAGATTAAGTTCAACTTCAGGCAGGCTAACAAGATATTGAAGTTAATAAAATGGTGGAAATGTAAAGATAAAGTGAAATGGCTGAAAAGTAAAGGCTGAAAAGTAAAGATAGCAAAATGGCTGAAAAGTAAAGAAAAATAAACTGACGGAAGGAGTGCTGAGTAATGGAAAAAGTTGCAAAATAAAAATAAAAAGTTACGAGGATCCCACATAACGACATTTAAATGAACTGACTTACGCCAAACCACGTTCTAAATGGTATTCATTTCAGCTGAAACAAGCATCCAGGCCCTTAAATCATAGAGCCTCCCATTCATCCTGCTTGGAGACAAGCGGAGTTTTATGAGATTTAATATTTCAAGGGGAAGTTTTAAACTGGAACGAAATGATGTGGATAGCTGGGTACTCATCAAGAATTCAAGAGCATAATGGAATGAAAGGAAACGTAATGACACCCGCATGGCCGAGCAAAACAAAAATAGACATCAGCTCCGCCCAAAATAAAGCAACAGCATCCTCGAACTATCAAAACTTAACAATTGAAGGACTTTATGACAACTAAACAAAAGACAAAAGATCCAAAATCTACAAGCCAAGTGAAGCAAGCAATCAAGTTGCAAGCTGGATACATTTCGCTTAACTGTTGTAAAAGATTACCACATAAAGCAGTACAAGTACCAACTGGGTTGAGACATACCTTGATTCTGACCACCCATACCCTTCTTGTTAGCTGCAGGACCAATCCGCATGGGCCTGGTCGAGCAAAACTGTCCATTCATCTCTGTCATAGCACGTAACTGCTCACTTTCATCCCCAAATTTAACAAAACCATAACCTTTGGTGCGCCCTGTGGCCCTATCTGTTACAACCTTAGCACCCCTCACGGAAGGATAGTTAACCCTAAATGTCTCCTGAAGCATGTAATCAGTGACATCAGCTGCCAAGTCACCAACAAATATCGTATATTCAGGAGCATTATCGGAACGTTTTTCACCAGAGCCAAGAGATGCCCAGTTAAGTCTAAAATTTTGCTCAATATTAGGCATCAAGGTCCCATTATATGCTAGCAGATTCCTCTCTGCGGCAGCATGACTATTAAACTCAATAAAGCCATAACCCTCTGACTGTCCAGTTTGCTTGTTACGGATAACTTTAGCATTGACCACCTACGCAAGACACAAGCAGTTCATATTCTCTAAAAAAAACCTAAAAAGTGAACGGGAAAGAAGACTGTTAATAGTAACACTACTGCTCATACAGTATAAGAGGCAAGAAAAAAATAAATAGAGGCAGAAAGAGCGCATGTGTTTATTTTGTCTACTCACACAAGCATGCATCTAAATTCAACCATCACACAATCAGTAAGCATAAACAAATTGCACATGGATTTACTTTTATGATAAGGTTATTTATGGATTATTAGGCCCTTTCTTGCAATATGTCAGATGCAGTGAAAACGCATTCAGCTTAATCCTTTCCAGTGTCAATACCCATAGTCAACAGAGGTCAAAAATTATAAGGTCAAAAATTACTATCCAATTTTTTACCCCTGTAACACATCAAAGGAATCTCAACTGAAGAACAACTTAATTAGAAGATAAAAGGCAACCATTAGACAGCAGCTGATAGTTCCAAAAGATAATCCCAAGCCACTTCGACAAACTAATTAAAACATAGCTATCATTTATTTAAAAAGATAACTCTAACAACCCTGTCAAAGAGTCAAGACTGGCCCTTTTCGCACTTTGCTCCTTTTATAATTTGAATCCCAGCCTCTTGGCTGGAGGTGGAGGGTACTTTTCCACTAGGCTTACCTTACTTGTCTAGATATGGTTAACCTTTTAACACATTTCATTGACAACATAATAATACAAGTTACAGAATACAAATTACAGCATAGTCACATATCCTTTACCAACAAGCTAGTACAAGATCAGGACTACAAACTACAGCACATTCACATACCTTTTACCAACATTCTAATATAAATTACTGAAGACAACAACAGCACATTCACGAACTTTTAGCAACAAGGTGATACAATTTACTGAATACACACTACAGCATATTCACATACTTTTACCAACAAGCAAATTCAATTTACTTGCAAACATGCCCTTTTATAAGGCATATTCTCACGCCTTTTACCAACAATATAACACAAGTTACTACGTAGAACCAACAGAATATTCACACACTGTATACCAACAATGTAACACAAGTTTAAATACAAACAACAGCATATTCACATACCTTTTAACAACAAACTAATAGAAGTCACTGAATATAAACTACAGTGCACTCGCATACCTTCTACCAACAATGTAAGAGGAGTTACTGAATACAAATTACAGCTTATTCACATACCTTTCACCAGCAATCTAACCCAAAAGTCACTGATTACAAACTATAGCATAGCAACATAACTTTTCCCAACAGAATTACTAAATACAAACACCATCATATTCACATTTCACAAATAAACATTCAGTAAATATTCATATCTGAATGTAGCAAACACTTGAAAATCTCTCGGAAGATAACAAAGAATAAATCTTCCACATAAAGCCTCTTAAATTTAAAGCAAAAACGAGAAATTCCATGAAACAACGATTACTATGAATCCAAAATTTAGCAAAAATCTATATCACAGCGTACGGCAAAACAATAAAAAGGAGAAAAATTAGATTGTTGGTATACGAGGCATACCTCCCCAGTTTGTGCGAAGCAGTTGAGGAGGTACTGTTCGTCCATCCAAAACTGAAGATCTCCGATCCAAAGGCTTCGGATCTCATCAGCAGCAGTCGGCTGAACAGAACCGGAGGCGTTATACTGAGGCTGTTGTTGTTGAGGTTGAGGAAATACGCCCTGCTGCGGCGGTTGCTGGTAATAATATCCAGATTGCTGCTGAGGCGGTGGAACCTGATACTGCGGCGGCTGCTGAGTCATCCACTGCTGTGTCTGCTGCTGGTACTGTTGTGGTGGTGGAACCATGGAATTTGCTGGTTGCATCGTGGTGAAGATGGGGGGCGGAATGAGAGAGGGTGGTAGGGGTCAGGGGAGATTCGGCAGAACCCTAGAAGGATGTATGGATGTGGAGAGACAAACAAGTAATGGAACGAAGGGGACGCAATGGGTGCACGCGTGGCTTTTGTTATTGCGAGATATTTTCTTGCCTTTCTTGGACTTCGGCTTTGCTAGGACGAGGAGAATATTTAAAAATATACACTACATTATAACCTCTCTAAATTAATATTATTGGGATCATAAAATATTATTATTTTATAAAAATATTGTTTAATTGATAAGAATATTTATTAATTTAAAGAGTAGTTTTTGAAATTCAACGAAGATTAATTTTAATTACATCAAAATTATTGTATCTTACTAATTTATATATCATATTTATTGAATTAATATAAAAATAAATTCATTATACATAAAGTATAATGTATGATTCATTGTAATGGTTATTGTTTATTCATTGTAATTAATAAATCATAGTAATGTTTATTATTTTTTAATAATCAAATATTATTTGTTGTATTTTACTAAAAACATTCAATAGCAACATAGAAAATTTCTTCAAAGCGTACCCAACCATGGCTTCTCATCTAAAAGGTGTCACAAAATCAACAACGACAGATCGAATACGTAAAGCATTATGTGAGTACAAAAGAGATCATTTCACATGCACTCGAAAAGAATTGCAGCTGTGACTTGATAAAAATTTTCATTTAAAAGTTAGTCAATGTACAGTATCAAACACACTCAAACGATCAGCTGAGTATCTTTCGGCTAACTTAAAAAAGGGAAGGGATATCAAGCGGCACAAGCCAGCAAAATTTCCAAACATGGAGAAGGTTGTTTATGAGTAGTTTCTCCAATATCAAGACCGTGTGAACATAACCGAAGAGTTAATTTTGGAGAAGGTGAGAGATATAATGAAACTTTTATATCCTAAACAAGATTTTGAGCACAACTTTTTTCAATGTTGGCTTGAGAAATTCAAGCTAAGACACGGTATCAAGTCACTTTGTCGTTTCAGAGAGAGTGGCTCGGTTGATATACAAGACATGAAGACGAAATCGGAGTCTATAAGAAAAAAATAGATCAGTTCCCTATAAAAGATGTTTTTAACATGGATGAAACTGGTTTGTTTTACAGGTTACAAGATGATCATTCTCTTACTACGAAACAACTTGGAGGAAGAAAGCGGGACAAAGAAAGGCTCACGGTGGTTATTTGTTGCAATGAGGATAGATTTAAAAATATTCTTTTATGGATTATTGAAAAATATGCAAAGCCATGTTGCTTCAAAAATGTCAACATGAACGGTTGAATTGTCACTATCGTGCAAATAAAAGACCATGGATGACAAGTGTGCTTTTTGATGAATATATTAATTGTTTTAACCACAAAATATATGGTAGACGAATTTTGCTTGTAGTAGATAATTGTCCAGCACATCCAAGAAATATTAAAGGACTACAAAATGTTGAATTGTTTTTTCTTGCCACTCAACATGACATCAAAAATTCAACCTTGTGATGCTGGGATAATAAGAGCTTTCAAGATGCATTATCGTTGTAGATTTTATCGTAGGATATTAGAAGGCTATGAACTGGGACAAACTGATCTAGGAAAGATTAATGTTTTGGATGCTATCAATCTTGCGATCGCGACTTGGACGGCAAATGCTCAGCAAGAGACAATAGCAAATTGTATTCGACACTATTCGTTCGGGGTGAAGCCTCGAGAAATTTAAATGATCCCACTTGTGAAAACGATATTCATGAACTTGAGGTCATGGTTAATGATCTCGGTTACCGCAATAAAATAGATGTCATTAACCTATTAAATTACCCAGGTGAAAATGATATATGTTCATGAGAGGTCCATATCTTAGAAGAAATTGTGGATACCTTCGGAGAAAACAATGTTGATGCTAACCAGTTATGCGTAAGGAAACACTTATCGCGTTAAGAACTCTTCACAATTTTTTGGGGCAGTTTGAGAAGACAACACCAGAATATTGGATGCAATAAGAAAAGTTAGAGATGAGCTTCAACTAGATTTAAATTTTAAGGAAAAAAATAAAAATACTAGAATCATATTTCACTAAATTGTCTAATATTTTTGTAATCTTATGGGACTATATATTAATATAGGGGTCTTCCGAAAATATATTATCTTATTATCTTATCGAAATCGCTGATTTTTTTTCACTGGCCCAAGTCAAAACAGAAAAAAGGTATTATTTTAAAGAGTTTATTAATTTATCCAGTATTAATTTAGAGAGGTTCTATTGTTTGTAGTAGTACTTTTGGTCGCTTCGTTATCTTATATTTTATTTTATAGTCATTGTGATCTAACTAAACACGTTTAACTAATAATTTACTAAAATTTGAGTTTTTTGGTCAATTTAGGTAATTTACTCACATTATTATTTTGCAAGGAATATGTCAATCTTTTATTGTTCCTCAATAATATCAGTTTCAACCATAGCAAATTTTATAATACTCAACATCAGATAGTTACATATTAAATATTAAGAGACAAAATCTCAGAATATTCTAACGTCTCTTTAAAACATATCATATGAAATATTGGATTTCTTATTTCGTCTCTTCTTTTTTGTGAGAAAATACCAATTGAAGTGTCAAAAATTAGATTGTCGTAAATACTTTATACATTATATTATACAATAAAAAGAAACTAAATATTTCATACATTATATTATACACAATAATAAGAAACTTACCCGATTACAAAAAGAGTTGGAGGAGTTCTAGTTATTACAACATCTATATTTCTTCAAGATTCAAGAATTATACAAATGCAAACACATTTCTTAATCTAGAAGTGCAACATGAATTATTGTTGAAATAAATATGATCTGTAACTTAATGTTATTATTAAACTTTTTTGATATCACTAGGACTAATACTCTATTAATACTTGTGAATTTTAGTCACAGATAGTGAATATATATGGAGATACAATTAAACAACGGTGTCCGGAATACTATGTTTTTAAGTTAGCTAATTATACATACTTCATAAATATACTAACAATAAAATCGTTTTATATGTTCTTTTTTTCTTTAAGTATCCAGGAAGGTCCATTATGAAGAATAAGGTGCTCGTATGAATTGTTAACACGTTAAATCAACCGGAATTTGGGAAATTAGGGTAGGGTTTCCGGAGGAAAGTTCTAGAGAACAGTAGAGAGGAGAAAATATTCTGAGATGATAGAACCGACCAGCCCTTTACTTTGAGCCTCATTCACTTATATACAAAACATGTAACCAGTCTTTACAATGAGTTAAAGAAGGAAAAATTGGCTAAACTAACAAAATAGGCTGAATATTACAAATTTAACTAAAGCAAAAAATAAATACTATGTGCCACTTATGTTTTATGTTTTAGGCCTTAGGCAAAATATTCAGATAGCCCACCCCACCACCGCCAACCCCCCACCCTAAGTTGGAGGGGGACAACACCAACTTGGACAGAAAAGAATGGTGAAGAACGCCAGTCAAAGGCTTGGTAAAGATGTCCGCAAGCTGCCTGGAGGTGGAGACATGGAACAACTTAATCAAACCTTCAGCAAGTTTCTTCCGGATGAAATGACAATCCATCTCAATGTGTTTGGTATGCTCGTGAAACACAGGATTTTTAGCAATATGTATGGTTGCTTGATTATCACAGAAAACAGAAATAGGTTGTGAAACAGGAATTGAAATATCAACCAACAACCTGGATAACCAAGTTAGTTCAGCCACAAGTTTCCTAGTGTCGGGGCAGGTTGCCCAATCACTGTCAGAGTAAGCCATGAGAGTACAATCAGGAGAATTAGAGTAAAACAATCCAATGTCGATCGTGCCCATCAAATATCTTAACATGTGCAAAGCAACAGACATATGAGGTAAACGAGGTGCTTGCAAGAATTTACTTAAATGTTGCACCCCAAAGTAGGTATCAGGTCGAGTATGGGTCAAAAATAAAAGCTTACCAATTAAACTGCGATACTTCTTAGGATTGGGTAACAAGTCCCCAAATCAACCTTCAACTTAGTATTCAAATCCAAGGGACTAACAACAGAAGAGATATCCAAGCAGCTATATTCCCAAGCAAATCAGTTACAAATTTTTTCTGGTTTAAAAAAACTCCAGTGGGAAAAGTGGATACCTCAATCCATAAAAAATAATGCAAAGCCTCAGATCTTTGATCTTAAACTCGTTATTCAAAAATTATTTCAAAACTGGAATTTAAGAAAGATTGTCACATGTTAAGATTATGTTATCCACATAAACCGCAATAATGACCATGTTACCAGGAGATCCTTTAATAAACAGGGAATAGTCATTTAAAGAATGAGTGTATCCTCTCCAACACAGAGCTTGAGACAACTTTTCATACCATTGCCTGGATGTCTGTCTCAAACCATAGAAGGATTTCTTTAGCTTGCACACTAGAGGGGCAATAAGAGAAGAAGAGGAGGAATAAGAAGAATAAGAAGAAATGGAGAGTCCTGGAGGCAATCTCATATATACCTCATCATCTAAAACACCATGAAGAAAAGCATTATTAACGTCAAGTTGAAATAAAGACCAACCCTTCTTAATAGCAATAGTCACAAGACATTTAACAGTAGATAACTTTACCACAGTAGAAAAAGTTTTATTGAAATCCACCCTTCAACCTGGGTGTCACCCCTAATAACAAGTCGTGCTTTGTATCGTTCAATAATACCATCAGCCCTATATTTAATTTTATAGACCCATTTACACCCAATAGGTTTCTTCCCGGCAGGTAATTCAACAATATCCCAAGTGATGTTTGCTTCTAAAGCCTCGAACTCCTTCCTCATGGCTTCCTGCCAAGCTGGAATTGAGCTTCCTGAGCATAAGTACGTGGTTCAAATTCTAAGTGTTGAACAGAAGAACAAGAAAAAGAAGCAGAAAGTTGACATTGATAATCTTGCAAATATGAAGGATTATTATGAAGTCTATCAGACCTCCTTAAGGGTTGAGGATCAGAAGAAGTAAAAGAAGGATTAGAAGAGGTAGAAGATTTAGGAGGAGGAGAAGGAATAGAAGAACTCCCAGGACTGGAAGAAGGAGAAAGTAGGGGAAGACAGGGGAAGTGCATAAGTAAGGGAGGATGGATCAGGAGTAAAGGAGAAGGATCAGGTGCATGGAGAAGGAAGTAGTTGAGAGAGTGGACTCGAAAACATGAGCAACATGTGAATCAGAAGGTTCAGCAAAAGGAAACTGCTGCTCATGAAAAATAACATCTCTAGAGATGAAGCATTTTTTAGATTCCTGATTATAATATCCCTTCTTGGCATAGGGATAACAGGGTAAAACACACGTTATAACCCTAAGTTGGAGTTTGTCCCTTTGTGGTATGGGCATAGTGGCATAGCAAAGACAACCAAAAGTCCGCAAATAAGAATAACTAGTTTCCTTCACATACAATATTTCAAAAGGAGATTTATTATTCAGCAATTTGGAAGGCAGCCTATTTATGAGATAAGTGGCCATCAAAAGACAATCTCCCAAAAATCTTAGTGGTACTTTGGATTGAAAAAGCAATGCTCTTGATGCTTCAAGTATGGTTTTGTGTTTTCTCTCCACTACACCATTTTGTTGTGGTATGTGCGGGCAGGTAGTTTGATGAAGAATGTCATGGTCAGAAAAAAAAAAGATATGGCTGAATGATTAGAGCCCAACTCCAAGGCATTATCACTTCTAATAGTTTGGACAGTCACATTGAATTGAGTTTTAACCATCAAAACAAAGGCTTTTAGCAAGGAAAAGGCATTACTTTTAGAACCCATCAAATGAGTCCATGTAGATCTACTGAAATCATCAACAATTGTTAAGAAGTATCTAGAACCAGAATAGGTTGGTGTGTGATAAGGTCCCCATGTGTCAACATGGATAAGTTGAAAAGGCCTAGTACTCTGGATACTACTATCAGGAAATGACAACCTTGTTTGTCTAGCCATAGGACACACATTGCATGGAAAACATTGTTTAGCAGAAATAAGGAATACTTTTTTATCCTTATAAAAGGAGTGCGAGCCAATATATGATGCCAAACAATATCCATTCCATGCAATGCAGCTTTATTACAAGTAGGAAGGGGACTATCTACAAATGAAGTACTAGGAATAGAGGTACAAGATGAAGGTGAGCTGCAAGAAGTGAAGTTGTCAGTCACGGAGTTATGGGGAAGAGATGAAATTGCCGACTGAGACTTATAGAGTCTATTGCTTACTCTACCAAGCGCCAGAGGCCTCTCGAGAAAATGGGCCTGAATGAAACAACTAATACCGGTAAACATGATTATACAATGCAACTGTTGTACTAGTCTGCAAACAGAAATGAGATTGTGATGAAAAGATGGGACATAAAGAACATTGTGAAGAGTGATTGATTTATTTAAGGAATATGATCATGTGCTTGTTACCTTGACCTTATATCCATTTGGAAGGGACACAAGGCAAGGAACAATCAGGGGAACAATGTTAAAAATAACATCTTTGTTTGAAGTCATGTGATAGTTGCACCAGAATCAATTATCCAAATTAGATTTGTGGAATTAGTGGATTTAGTGGATTATGTCAGCATACAAGAACTTGAACCATGCTGATGTTCTTAACGTCAATACCACACAAGAGGGGGGTGATTTGTGTGGTACCCAATTTTCGCTTTAGAAGAATGTGGTTCTTCTAGGTGTACTTACTACTACTGTTTGCGGAATTAAGAGTGCATAAAATAAAGAACACAGAGATTTTTACGTGGAAAACACCTGGCTCAAAGGGTGAAAAAACCACGACCTACTACTCAGTAGGATTTTCCCAAACTTCCACTAAAATCACTGAGCCAAAACAACATTTACAAAACTCTTGTAAACCTAAGGATTAAACTCTAATCCTAGTGTAGCACACAACCTCAACTGTTGCGACACCTTCAAGTTAACTCTAACTTGAATACTCAAAGTACCTAATACAATTGCTTCTATGAAAGCTGGAAAGGTACAACTTTAAAACACCTACTACAATTGAACTAAAATAAAAGAAAGACACAATGGAATTGGTTCTTCTATCTTGTCCAAGTAGCTTCAAGAATGAACACTTGAATCTCACATAAATTGCTTGCAAAATTGCCTCGCTCTTTTGCTCTCAATTTAGTTTAACTTCTGCGTTTGTTCAATGCCTGTAAAAGAGAACAATCACTGTTATATAATGAGTTAGTAATCAGAGTTTGATTGAGACTCAATTGCTGATCTTCCATCGAAGTTGAGTCCTTGAACAATACAAACTCCAACCCTATCCTTTATCCGGATTGTGTCCTCTTCTCATGAGAAGACTTTCTCTCCTCATCCAATATGCAACCTTTTCTATTAGTTCAGGAGATATTGCTGCTTGATCACTGAGACTTATCTCCTTCACGTGTATCTCACATGTCTAGGTTGATAGATACCGTGCCTCACATGATGGACCTGGTCCATGACTGAGTTCATTTGTCATTCTTCAAAACTTCACCTGAACTTGGGACAACACATGCTCTACAGAATCATACAATAAAATACCAGCAAAATTAGCAGATGCCATGAGATTAGGTTAAGAAATAGAGTCAGACAAGTGAGACTGTTGAAGAAGATTCATCAACTGTGTGTATTGCTGCTGTGTCAATCCTGCAAAACCTTGATGGTCATGATTTGCAACCACAACAGTGTTAGAACTAGGAGTAAGACCAGAGGGATGAGAAGTAAAGCCATTTGAGGACTCGTTTTCTGCAGTGACACGTACTGCAACTCTCTTCCCTTTGGTGAACTTGTAAGTTTGGTGGAAAGCCATATAGGTTGTAGCACTTATCAATTAAGTGCCCATGCTTCTTGCAATATTTACAAAATAGATTAACCATACCACCCTTGTGCTGATCAAAACTCACACTTTGATTATACTACATGTGAGGAGGAGGATATATGACCTTATTATTGCCACCAGACACATGGAAAGATGTTGACTCAGAGTTAAATTGGGAATTAGGATTTACTTGTCTTTGTTTTTCATCTTGAAGTAGTCTGTTGTATGTACTGTCAAGTGATGGCAATGGTTGCATCATCAAAATATTACTCCTGACTCCAACATATATCTCATTAAGACCCATAAGAAACTGATGAACTATATCCTCTTCTTCCTCCCTCAAAAGTTCAACTTTCATAGGACACACACATGCATTTACTTTATTGCTAAACACTAGCCTTAGTTCATCCCATAACTTTTTGAGCTTGTTGAAATAAGAAGCAATGTCAAGAGCTCCTTGAACATTGGAGGCAAGCTCTTCCTTGATTTCAAAAATCTTTGTACCATTTATTCCATATCGTTTATTCAATTGCTCCCAAATGTTCTCAGTTGCTTCTGAATATTGAACATTCTCTGCTATTTCTGGAGAGAGCGAGCTCGTCAACCAGGATATGACCATGTTATTACATCTATTCCATTGTTTGAGATTAGGTGAATTATTAGCAGGTTTAGGACATGAACCATCAACAAGTGCAATCTTATTTTTAGCAGACAGCCAAAACCTAATATAAGAGATTATCACGAACAAGCTGCCTAGGTGTAGCTTCAAGAAAGGAGTTGCAAAGAGTATCGTCCTCTCTCTTTTCTGAAAGGTCACTACTGTAGCCCATGGAACCACCACTAATCAGACCACCTCTCCCGCCGGAACCACCGGACAAACTAACTCAGATGGAAGTAGAATCACCAAAGCAATCCTATAAGGAAACACTCCTAGACAAACAGGCATGCAACCAAGGTAATTACTACGACATGGAACACCAGTCCACCCCAGAAGGGTGCAAGGGTAAACGTATAGAAGGTGCAATTCCTCTATCACCAGAAGAAAAAGAAAGATTATACCAGCCATGGAAATTCTCAGTAATTATCAAAGTCTTCAAAAGAAAAATGCCTCATCACATGCTACGCTCTAAATTAATTGAACTATGGAAGCCATCCGAACAGTTAATCTTGATTGACCTAGGATGGGACTTCTTCATAGTGAAATTTAATTTAGAGGAGAGTATGGTGAAGGCACTGCATCTTGGACCATGGTTTATATCTGGCCACTTTCTTTCTGTCCGAAAATGGGAACCAAAGTTTGTTCCACAGGAAGCCACGCTTACTTCTACTGCCATCTGGATAAGACTACCTCAACTCCCAACTGAATTCTACGACAAAGTCATTCTAGAGAAAGTTTGGAGGAAACTTGGGAAACTCCTGAAAATTGATCAATGTACCTCTTCCACGTTAAGAGGGAGATATGACGCATTTGCATCCAAGTGCCATTGGAATCGCCAGTGGAAACATCAGTGATCATTGGTGACCATAAACAATCAGTGATTTATGAAGGAGAAGGAATACTATGTACATGTTGTGGGAGGATAGGACACACATCCATAAGATGTACATACAGTCAACGTCAACCAGTAGCAGCCAATGATTCTCAGCAACACCATCAAACGGACTCCTCACCGGAGGAGAGCCAATGGAAGACAGTAACATTCCCAAGAAGACGGAAGCAGGGACAGCTAAAAACATCTCCAAATGCGGAAGGTCAACCTATTAGACAACACAACAATATGCAGGCAGAGGAAAGCTAGGTAAATAAGTCCGATGACTTTTCAGGTAAGCTCCCCCAACCCAAAGCTTTTAATTACAACGTTAAAAATCAGATAAACAGTACCCAAAAACTTCCAAGGAGGCAACAAGGCCCAACAAAAATAACCACCAGCGGCCCAAAAATGCCAAGGCACGTGCCTATCCCAAGTCCAACAGAGTTGCACAACACGGGCTCTAAAAGGAAAGCGGGGCTCAATTCTGAAGACCCCACAATTAGCACCCACCAGCCCAAACCACCAGTGGGATCCAGCCCAACTACTGAGGCACCAATTATTACCTCAGGTAGCGTGCCCAATGGGGCCATCCGCATGCAATCAAATGAACCGGAAACCTTAGGCCCCATAGTCTATGCTTCCCCTACCACGTCTACTGTGAACGCCTCTAATGGAGAAAACCCAAGCGACAGATATGGCAATCGAGTGCCCTGTCTGCAACTTCCCCCTTCAACAATCGAAAAGACCCCAAGGGTCACCTCCATTACATCCACAATTAATGACCGACCAAAAACCCTAATCCCAAAACAGGGAAGCCTGTCCACTTTCCAAGGTGTGACACTAGGGAGCTTTATGATGGGAAATCAGTCATCTCTCCCCACTTCAATCCTTTCCCAAACTAGCAAAGCCAAAAAGCACAAAAAATGGCAAAAAATCCGACCACAGCCACAATCACCACCCACCCATTACCACCGGACCACCAACCGGCCTCCTGGTTGGAGGTGGCATTGCAGGGACAGGGACTCTCTTACGAATTCACAACCGACAGCAAGAAAGTCACCCTAATTGTGCAGAAACCGGCACACCTTGCGAGAGTCACAGTGGAAGCCCTCAACAAGGCCCTGACGGTGTTTGGACCAATGCTATGGCAGTCAATGGCCAACAACGATAGCCCAGCCCCAATCACAGACCCACAAACCCTAAACAACAATATTCTCCAAATCTTTCAATCACGTCCCTTCTTCCCGGACTTGATGAAGGAGGATCCAGCGGCGGAGCCTTTTTTCACTCAACTCCCCATCCCACCAATCCACAAGACAACGCATGCGAAGAAAACACCACCCTCACCCCCACTGCAGAACATCCATCGAGAAATTGCCACAACACTGGAGATTCTCAAGGAGAAGGATGCTTCAAAGGAGCCGGAGCAAAGCTACCTACCACCAACAACGGACTCGATGTTGCTAGACTCAGTGAGATCGATCGAGTTCAGTACTCAAGTGAGCGAAGTAGTGGTGGTCTTGTGTCCCAGGGTGATGTCCAAATGTGGAATGAGCTTAGTCCTAGCCCACACACAAGGTCAGTTGAAACCCCTGTTGAACTTAACCCCCATCCTGAACCTGAAAAGGAAATCACCACCCCCTCGAGTGCCCAACATGTCAAGCCCACTAAGTCCCCAGGAGGGATCTACCCCATCACCCACAGCCCCCCCATTAATGAATTACATCATATGGAATGTTGGGGGGGCAACGACGCTGAGTTTAAAAGACACTGTCTTGAAATGGTTAGGTTGCATAAGCCGGCAATGCTGGTGCTGCTAGAAACCAAGATGGCCAACCATCAAGCGCTAGCTCAAGCTCTGGATTTTGAGATGATCATCCAATCTCCAGCGGTAGGCTTATCAGGGGGCATTGTGTTCATGTGGAAAGAAGAGCTAGTGGCTGTGGAGGAAGTGGCCACAACACCCCAAGGAATACATGCTATGGTGAAGGTAAAACCTGACCATCCTCCGTGGCTTTTTTCTGCTATTTACGCAAGTAACCTTATCTCTGAAAGAAAGCTCCTATGGGAGCAGCTAACAACTATAGCTAGAACAACCAGTCATAACTGGTTCATTGGGGGAGACTTCAATGAAGTCTTGAAAGCTAGGGATAAGTTTGGGGGAAACCCTATAAACTTAAACCGTAGCAACCAATTCTGGAATTGCATAAATAAGTGTAATCTTATTGACTTGGGTTACAAAGGTAGTAAATACACTTGGACTAATAAAAGATACACCAGCTGTAATACCCTAATCTTGGAAAGGATTGATAGGTGTTTTGCGAATGAAGGCTGGATCAAGCAACACCCTGAGGCTAGTGTACTTCACTTACCTAGGACCCACTCTGATCACTACCCTTTAAAAATCCAAATGGAAGGGCCCCCAAACAATAAACCATCCAGGCCCTTCAGATTTGAAACAATGTGGGCTAGCCACCCATCCTTCCCTAACATCATAAGCCAAGCCTTCCAAGACCACCCAGGTCTGCTCCACTCCATAGATGAATTTCAAAAGCTAGCAACCAAATGGAATAAGGAAGTGTTTGGCAACATTTTCCACCAAAAAAACAGACTCATTGCCAGAATCAATGGCATCCAAAGGTCTAATAGCTATCAATTCAGCAGATTTCTTCAAAACCTTGAGTCTGAGCTGAATGATGAGCTAAACCTCATCCTAAAAAATGAGGAAGACTTCTGGAAAATGAAACCCAGGATCAACTGGCTCAATGAGGGAGATGCCAGCACAAATTTTTTCCACACTTCTACTCTGAATATAAGAAGGAGAAATAGGACCCTCTCCCTAAAAGAAGACAATGGAAACTGGATCACTGGTCCCCAGGAAATCCAGTCCACCATTGTAGATTTCTTTACCAAGCTTTACACCACATCTCTCACTCATGTACCTTGGGAAGTCACCAATCACTCCACCTTGGAACCCACCCTGCTCCAAAGCCACAAAACATTCATGGACAGACCCCCACAAATGGCTGAAATAAAAAAGGTCTGTCTTCTCCAATAAACCATTTAAGTCACCTGGCCCAGATGGTCTCCACCCCTTCTTTTACCAAAAATACTGGGACATAGTAGGAGAGTCTGTCTCACAATTCTGCATGAAATGCTTCAATACCTCCTCCATGGACAGCACCATAAACCAAACTCTTGTTTGTCTAATCCCAAAAGTTTCCCAAGCCTCAATGCTGAAAAGCTTCAGACCCATTGGTCTTTGTAATACTATTTACAAAACAGTAACCAAGATCATTGTGAATAGAATCAAACCCATCATGAATCACATCATAGGCCCAAGCCAAGCAAGCTTCTTAAGCAATAGAAGGGCCTGTGACAATGCCATCATTATTCAGGAATATATAAACCACTTCAGGAAAATGAAAGGAAAGAAGGGTAATATGATCCTAAAAATTGACCTGGAAAAGGCCTTTGACAGGCTGGAGTGGTCCTTCATAAGGGACACTCTCCATGCCTTCAACTTCCCTAAAAACCTATCCAATCTCATAATGTCTTGTGTTAGCACCTCCTCCATCTCCATTCTTGTCAATGGGGGGAAAACTGAAGCCTTCAACCCTTCAAGAGGCATCAGACAGGGAGACCCTATGTCCCCCTATCTCTTCATACTGTGTATGGAAAGGCTCTCTAGATCCATTGACCAAGCAGTCCAACAGAACAAGTGGCATCCCATTAGCATAAGTAGGTCAGGCCCCAAGATTTCACATTTATTCTTCGCAGATGACCTTACTCTCTTTGCTAAGGCCAACAACAGGAACTGTAACTCTATAATGTCAATTTTGGAGAGAACACCCAATCAGGGCAAAAAATAAATTTGTCCAAATCAAGAGTCTTGTTCTCTTCTAACACTTCCCAGGACTCAGCTCAGCTCCTTACCTCCATACTCTCCATCAAACAATCCAGATCCTTTGGGAAATACCTTGGATTCTCCATCTTCCACACAAGGCAAACATCAGCAGACTTCCAGTTCATAATTGACAACATGCACTCTAAACTTGCTGGCTGGAAGACTAAATGCCTCAACATGGCAGGGAGAACAGTCCTGGCTAAGCCAACCCTGAACAGTATCCCTAGCCATGTCATGCAATACATTTCCCTCCCTACCAAAGTAACCAAACAGATTGATAAACTCCAAAGGAACTTCATCTGGGGCACCACCCCGGAAAAAAGAAAAATGCACTTGGTCAAATGGGAGGTAGTTACTCAAACTAAGCCAGAAGGGGGGTTAGGATTGCAGAAGGCCTGTCAAAAAAACAAAGCTTCTTTAGCAAACCTAGCATGGAGAGCCTACAAAAATACTAATTGCCTTCGGGCCAGAGTTCTGATCCACAAACATTGCAACTTGTCAAGACCCAATCAGGGTCAGAGACAGCCTAGAACTCAAAAATCACCCATTTGGAAGGGATTGCTGAAGGGCTGGGAAACTTGTGCCAAAGGCAGTAGATGGGTATTGCACAAACGGAATAGGGTAAACTTCTTTAACGATAAATGGATTCCCAACCAGCCAGCTCTGAGAGAGCTAATTCAAGGCCCCCAAACTCAAAATGACCTTAACATCAAGGTTAATTCTGTCCACCAGATGGGCTCCTGGAACACCTCAAGCCTATCATTCTCTCTTCCACCACATATACATGACCTTCTGAGGTCTGTATTCATCCCTAGTGTGTCCACCAAGGAGGACAATCTAATATGGGATCTCACTGCCAATGGCCAATTCTCAATTTCCTCTGCCTACTCTCTTCTGAGAAGGCAAAATCAAAGCACCACTACTGATGGAGGGGAACTCTTCAAAGGGTTATGGAAGCTCCACATCCCAAACAAAATAAAGAACTTCTTGTGGCTTCTAACACATAAAAGACTGCCAACAAGGAGTTTTCTTCACTCAATTGGGCTGGAATGCCCACAACAATGCCACTTTTGTGGGTTTGATGAGGAGGACATTGACCATATCTTCTCCCAGTGCCCAAATGCTGTCCAATTCTGGCACTCAATAAGAGCAAAAGCATCAACCTCCACTATGCCAAGTCTTATTCTAAATGGCCTCCCTTGGGCATCAATTATGAGTACAATCAAAGACATTAAGTACAATGAGTGCCTCAACTGGGGCAATCTCATGCCATTCTGTCTATGGCACATCTGGCTAACAAGGAACAACAATGTCTTTAACAACAAAAGGGACCCTATTAATGCAAACAACACAATTGCGAAAGCTACTGAATTCTGAGTGTTGAGTGACAGTAAGCATGCAAAATATAAGCACCAAGTGATGCTGAAATGGTCTCCTCCTCCAAGGGAATCCTATAAACTGAACACAGATGGTGCAACAAAAAGAAATCCTGGAATAGGAGGAATAGGAGGAGTCTTCAGAAATCACAATGGGGAATGGATTCTAGGCTACATGGAGAACATCCCCTTTACCTCAAATACAGGGGCAGAAATCAGAACAATCACCAAAGACCTTCAGTTGGCGGAACAGCATAACCTACTGCCTCTGGAAATAAATACTGACTCCGCTGAAACAATTAATATGCTGATTAATGGCAATCTGATATTTGACCCTTTAATTTGTGAATGCAGGTCATTGATCCAAAGGATGGGCAGAGTGGAAGTGAAACATACCTACAGGGAGCAAAATAGGGTAACTGACGTTCTTGCTAAGAAAGCAGCAGAAGAAATTTTTTTGTGTAAATCTCTAATTCTAGCAGTTCCTCCGGTGTTTGTCAATGATGTTTTTTGGGCAGATATCCTAGGAACTGAACTGCCTAGATTATTTTTGGGTTGTAATTTAAGTACTATTATGCAAAATTATGCATCAATGGGGGCACTAAAATACCCCAGTAACTGCCAAAGCTGTGTAAGGTTGGAAACTTTCAGTTAACATATATATATATATATATATATATATATATATATCATCCTTTGCACCAAAAAAAAAATTTAGCAGACAAAGATACAATAACACTCCTCTTCCACCCACCAAAACCAGAACCAGAAAATGGCGTGTGAACTAGAGAGATACCGGGTATATCAAAGGGATGTAGGAACAAAGGACTAGACGAATCAATATAATCAGTACTAGTGCTACCCACGATAAAATCAAGAAACACCACAATTTCTAGCAGATTCCACAATAAACTATACATGTAAACAGAAACTTAGGCTTGAGAGAAGGAATGATGTTACCAATCCCGTCAAAGAGAACTTCAAAATGAGCGCCAATCACGAAACCCTAGCTTCAGAAATACTCCAAAAAACTTAGCTCCAAAATTTAAATCAACAGCAACGGAAACGACAAAAATGAACCAAACTCGTGAAGATACAGAGAAAATACACGGCAAAACAGAAGAATCCACCAAAAAAAAATATTGAAACTCCTTGAGAAACCCTAAGAAACAGAATCTTCGCAAAAACTAACGAGGGTAACATCGGACGATTCAGAATCACACGATCAATCTGGATCCACGCTCCGATACCATGTTAACATGTTAAATCAATCAGAATTTGGGAAGTTTGGGTAGAGTTTCCGGAGGAAAGTTCTAGAGAACAGAAGAGAGGAGAAAATGTTCTGAGATGATAGAACCGACCAGCCCTTACACTCTGGGCATCATTCACTTATATACAAAACATGTAACTAGTCTTTACAATGAGTTCAAGAAGAAAAAATTAGCTAAACTAACAAAATAGGCTAACTATTACAAATGTCAACTAATACAGAAAATAAATACTATGGGCCACTCATGTTTTATGTTATGGGCCACTCATGTTTTATGTTCAGATCGCCCAACAATGACACTTTATTTTCAAAGCTTCAACTGATCATAGAGATATTCCTTAAGGAAATTTTATGTCTTACTATTATGAGAAATTTTCATAAAGCACTATCTTTTAGTGGTAATTAGCTATCTATAGATACTATTTGCTATATTACGGATTGTTAGGGGTGTTCATAAAAACCCGAAAAATCGAACCAAACCGAAAACCGAACCAAACTGACCAAAAGAACCGATACTTTTTAGGTTTGGTTTGGTTTTGGTTTTGAATTTTAAAAACCGATCAAAATTGATTTGGTTTTGGTTTTAATCAAAAAATAACTGAAAAAAACCGAACCAAATCGATTATAAAAATAGCTATTTAAATTTATTATTGAACCTATATATATGTGTGTATATTGATATAAAGTTTCTAAATTTTTATGGTACATATTAGTCATTTGCATTTTTAGTCTAGTTCTTTGCTATTATAATCATCTAATTATTTGCCTTTACATTCTAGTTTGATTGGAAGTTTTCTTTGCTAAGTACAAGAATTTATTTCATGTTAAAAATAATCAATTTTTAATCGAGTACTTAAATTATTCATCACTATTTGATTCAATTATCATCAATAAATCTCGGTAAATGATAGATTTCTCAAAGAGCAATTGATTTGATAGTGTTACGTTGAAAATGTAGTCGCCGGAATATGCGTTTGGTAGTGTATGTCTCATATTTAAGAAAAAAGCTGATAAACAACCGAAAAATCCGAAAAACCGACAAAAACCGAATCGATAAAAACCGACTTAATTAGTTTGGTTTGGTTCTAATATTTGAAAAACCGACTTACTTGGTTTGGTTTCTTTTTAGGAAAAAACCGACCCAAACCGAACCATGAACACCCCTACGGATTGTAGATACGTTTTCTGTTGTTATAAGATGTATTAGATGTATTTAAGCTACTGTATTCATGAATACAGTAGCAAAAATAGGCGTGAATTAGGGAAGTCCAGCTAATCAGTTGTTGTATTCGAGTGTATTCGACTGTATTCATGGCGTGAAACATGGGATTACAGCTGGACATATTATTTTATTCGACTGTATTCACGGCGTGAAACAGAGATTACACTGTTTTTAAACGGAAAGTGAATCAATTAACATAATAGACTCCTACTATAACTCAACAAACTCAATTATAACACACAAATTTTGTATTTCCTTGTATAAAAAAGATTCTCAACCGAAAAATACCCCCAAAACATTGCAATCTTCAGAGAAACTATATAATACATCTGAATACATAAATTATATTAATTAAAAAAAATATATGAATACATTCATGGCATATAGCAAGGCAGTGAATACAATGAAATACATAGAATACAACGGGATACATTGAAATACAATGAAAAAAAGACAGTGAATACAATGAAATATATGGAATATAGCGAGATACATTGAATTACAATAAAAAAGAAGACAATGAATACAATGAAATACATGAAAATACAGCGTGATACGTTGAAAGTACATTGAAATATATTAACAGAAAATCAAGTTGCTCAGCCCCAAACTCCGTCGTCTTTGTTCAAGAACAAACCCTAATTTCCGGCGAATTCGCCGTCGAGCAAAAATCCTGAATCTCACTGTTCCCACGCATCCTGTACAGTAGTCGAGCTATAGGAGGTAAAAATTCCTTAAAAGAAACTAGGCCTTGTGTATTGAAAATAGGTTCTTCCCTGCTATATGTGAACACTGTCGCAAAGCACAACTTAGAAAAGCCATCAAAAGTTACCATTTTCCGCCAAATACAAAGTTCTTTCTCTCATACTATTGAACGAAACCAATCAATACTTTCTCTAGGATCATCCTTTTCAGGATATATAAAAGTTAGTTAGGGTTCCGATAGAGTGAAGGATGGCGGAACCGGCGAGTCCAGGCGGTGGCGGAGGAAGCCATGAGAGTGTCGGCGAGCGGAGCCCTCAGTCGTGTTTCAGGGAATGGGGGAAGAGAATGGCATGTATCAAAGCAGAGAGAGAAAGAAAATAGTGTAACTGCATAGCGTATTTAGTGGCTTAGAGGTAGGGGTGTTCATGGTTCGGTTTGGATCGGTTTTTTTTCTCTAAAAAGAAACCAAATCAAGTAAGTCGATTTTTCAAATATTAGAACCAAACCAAATCAATTAAGTCGATTTTTTCTCGATTCGGTTTATGTCCGGTTTTGTCGAATTTTCGGTTTTTTCGGTTATTTGTCGGTTTTTTCTTAAATATACGACATACACTACCAAACACATATTCTGGAGATCACATTTTCAACGTAACACTATCAAATCAATTGGCCTTTGAGAAATCTATTATTTACCAAGATATATTGATGATAATTGAATCAAATAGTGATGAATAATTTAAGGACTCAATTAAAAATATATTATTTTTAACACGAAATGGATTCTTACACTTAACAAAAGAAAACTACCAGTCAAACTAGAATGTAAAGGTAAAGAACTATACTAAAAGTGCAAACTATTAACATTTACCATAAATTTTTAAACTTTGTATAAAAATATACATATATATAGGTGTAATAATACATTTTAAATAGCTACTCCTATAGTCGGTTTGGTTCGGTTTTTTTTCGGTTTTTTTCTGATTAAAACCAAAACCAAACCAAATTTGATCGGTTTTTAAAATTCAAAACCATAACCAAACCAAACCAAAAAGTATCGGTTTTTTTGGTCGGTTTGATTTGGTTCGGTTTTTCGGGTTTTTATAAACACCCCTACTTAGAGGTAGGAGGTAACCAAAATTAGATATTTTGCTATAAACATTAAAAGATATCTATAGATATAATTTTTTTAAATGATATTTATTTAAAATAAATAAGGTGTTAAACTTTGCAAGTAAAAATTCCTACTTTTATTTAGGGAAAGTTTCATAAATACAAGATCTATAAGAGTTAATTATATTTAAGCAAAAAGGAAAGAAAAATTCCTCGGGCAAACAACTCCAAGAAAGTCCATATTAGAAAGCTTAGGCCCAACATAAAGCCCGTTCAGCTCGATTGACGATGATCTTCCCATTTCCTCTCAGACACAGTTCTTGTCAGTGTCAGCAGATCTTGACTCTAAGTTGACTGTTGTATTATTTGAAAGCTAAAGATCGCAGCTTTCTTCAGTAGAGATCAATAATCAAGGTGACATTGCCACACTTGTTTATATTAAGAAATTCCAACTCAAATGCTTTAGTACTAGTGATTTTGATTTCATCACCAAATTAAATTGAAGCATTCTTCTCTGCATTTTCACTTAGCTGGTACGAGCTTTTCATCATACTTATAAACTTTCCAATGCTAAGTTTCAAGTAATTTCAGGAATACCCAGAAATATTTTTCCTTGTACCTTTGTTTTTGGTACTGTTTTGGCAGAAAATTCTTGATATGATGAAGTAAAATTAACAATATTTCTTATTTAGTTTCTGGGTTTGTTCATGAGAATGATATATCACATAAAAGGAGCAGTCATCTTGGTGCTTGAAATGTTTCTTACAGCTGACTACATTGTACTGCTTGAATTTGGTTCTGCATTTGTTTTTATTGCTCTGTTGATGAATGGTGTTAGTGGGTTTTATTCATGAATAACAAGAATTTTTTTTCCATTTTAGCCTTGTTTCTTGGTAGTGTTTAGTGTAGCATTCTTGATACAGTGAAGCAAACGCAACAAGTTTTATCACTATATTATTAGGTGTTTGTAGGGAAAGATGTGCCACATAAATGGAGCAGTATTTTGCTTGAAATTGTTCTTACAGATTACTACATTGTTCTGCTTGAATTTGGTGCTGCATTTGTTGTTATTGCTATACACTTAATTCGTGTTGTTGTTGGGTTTTCTAGAGTAATGCGACGTCTAATTTGTGCAGGTGTCAGCAATTAAGATGGACGTGCATTTGAAATATGCATTTGGTAGATTTCAAGAGCAATTTGGATCTGGACCTGGACTTGGTCCTGGATCAGGAACCAATCTTATGAAGATAGATGGTATTGCACCGCCTTTCATTAAGTCTGTATACAGAGCTGCTGCAGCTTTGTATAGAACTGATCCTTGGAGGCGGTTGCGCCCAGGTCATCTTTTCGGTGTAAGGGTAGGGAAAGATTCAGATTGGTCTGGCAAAAAACATCCATTTTCTTGTATCCAATTTATTGGTGGAGATGGTGGGGATATAGGTCTTTATATGTTTAGGTCGGAAGATGATGCGAAGAAGATGACTGGTCCTAGGGAGACAATTCGGGTTCCAAATCTTGAGGTTTTGCGGGTCACTTATGACCTGGACTCTGTGATGCTCCCTTCAAATAAGAGATTTGTAGTATCGTTGGCATTGGAGGTCTCAGGTGAAGATCGATATCCAGTGATTGACGTTGGCCGCTGCACAACCACTGGTGAGCTTCAGTTTAGGAATCCAACACTTGAAGAGCTTAGATTTGTGTATGCAGTTATGAAAGGAGCTTCTCTTCTGCACCCTTTGCTTCAGCAAGATTATGGTGCAGCTCCAAAATGGTCTAGAGTGATATATTTCGAACCTTTTATTGAAACTGTTGATGTCCAATGGCCAGCAGAAATGGCCAAAGGAAATGATCTCGTGGCAGTAACAATTTCACACCCTCCTGGTCGAGGATATCAGGAAAAGTATAGCTCGTCATCAAGTTCCACTCCCACCAAACATTCTGAAGCGCAAAAGGAGGAGACATTTATTGATGTGAAATCAAATGCAGCTGTCTGTTTGAGGGAGTGCATGCTGTGTGGGGAAAAGGTCAGCAGAGAACAGTCAGTTTGCTGTGGTCATTGCTCTGCAGTGGTCTATTGCGGTTCCGTCTGCCAGAAGCAGCATTGGAAGGAAGGGCACAAAGATGTTTGCGGGCTTTACAGGGCCATGATGGAAAGAGAAGAAGAGCTGGCAATGAAGATCTTCATCTTTAATTGTTCTGCTGAGCAGCCTTGTAAATGGCTTGAATCACTTGGTATTCACCAGAAAGGCATGTGGAGAAGAAAATGTAATTGTTATTTCCATTGTCCATATGGTCTTCTTCCTGTTCCGGGTGGACTTTGGGATTCATGGGGCGGCTTGGATGAGAATGAATACCCTCATGATTCACCTTTTCATAATCATTTTAGAGATGGGATATCAAGCTCAGTCTTCTTATCTGGTTGGCTAGAGTACTACAGCCTCCGGTCATTACCACTAACGAGTCCCGTTGCAGATATCCTGTCTCATCCCTTGACAATCTATTACATATTGACAGCACCCAACATCAACTCAAAGAATCTGTTACTCAAAAACAAAGAGGTGATACTCCACTACATTGGACCTGAAGGTGAGTTAGATTGGATGCCAGCCTTTGCTGAGATTGGTCATCTACTCCACGGAATGGGCAATATACACATAATAATGGTCGGGCCAGAAGTCCCCACTAATTTATCGGGGACAACTTCTGGAATAGGTAGCAGAGTGAGGGTAAACCTTGTAAGGGGTCTTTACCAGGACGAAGCCAGCTATCTGCCAACTCCTCATGTTATCATGTCTTTGAATTGCGGGTTAGGAAGCTATTCGTGTTGGGGTGGAGCTCTTGACTTGATAAAATCCATGAACGTTCCAGCTTATTTCACCAATGAGTCAGAACTTTCGTGCTCAAGTAGTAAACAAGTTCTTCGCGCTGCAGGGTTACATATTAGCTATCCTGTTACACCAAATCCTTTCCGTTCTCCTGTGAGGATTTTTGGCACTTCCACTAATTTCCCATCATATAGCAATTGTTTTTTGTTAGGAGTAAATACATGAATTAGGATATCCACTAAAGCCATGTTGATGTTGTAATTCCCAAGTCTTGCACACTGTTGTCAATATTCAGCTGTATGTTGATCATCCGAGGGATACTTGTTAAAGAAATGCCTGAAATTGTTTTCAGTCCATATATAGAATCTGGGTTTGTTTCTTTCATCAAGTAATTATTATTTATCAACTTAACTGTTATTTTCTTTTAATGTTCATAGGTCTGATGTATATTATTGATTATATATCTGTAAGACTACCACGGTATATTCTGGAGAAATTTTAGCAGAGACCAAAAAAGGTATGTGATTTCCTTCCATTTCCCCAAGCTTTGGACGATAGAATTACCGGTGCCTAGTGGTGGCAAAATGATTAAAAATAAAACAGTTATTCATTCATATGATCCATTAAAAAATAAGTTGTATAATGAACTTTTTAAAAACATGTCAAATATGGATAAGAACTATATTATCCACTCAGAAAATGGATAACCATAGGATAACTAGTAAAAATTGCACGGGGCGCCCTATTTGGTCGCCCCCATTTAACCTATACCTATTTTTTTTTAAAAGTTTTAACTTGTACCCACTTTTTAAACAACTTAAGCCCCCTTTCTCCTCCTCCTTCTTCTTCTTCTTCTTCTTCTTCTTCTTCTTCTTCTTCTTCTTCTTCTTTCTTCTGCTGCTGTTGGTGCTGCTATGAAACTTCAGTTCATGGGATGATTGCCATAAATATGTTTATTAGATTATTTAAAAATAAATTATAAATAATTACGTAAGTTAGTAGACACTAATTTGTGAATATTTCCACGTACGTAAGTTAGTAGACAATGATAATTATATTCTTTTCACGTTTATTGTTTCCAAAATTTATGATTTAGATACTGTTGACAATATGATTATTTATCTAGTATGATAGAAAGCTTTTTCAAAAACTTCAGCTTATATAGTGTTGAAGTTTTTACAAATGAACTAAATAACTTCTAACATCTTCTGCTGAAGTTTTTGAAAAAGCTTTATGATAAAACTAATGAATCCAGGACAAAAAAACTTCAGCTTTTAGTGCTGAAGTTTTTACAAATGAACTAAATAACTTCAACATCTTCTGCTGAAGTTTTTGAAAAAGCTTATCCAGGACAAAAAATTTATAAATGAACTAAATAACTTCAGCATCTTCTGCTGAAATTTTTGAAAAAGCTTAATGACAAAACTAATGAATCCAGGACAAAAAAACTTCAGCTTATTTAGTGCAATTACAAATAAAAACTTCAGCAAATAGAGAACAAAACTTCAGCTGCTATGCTTAAGTTTAGCAATTACAAACAAAAACTTCAGCAAATAGAGAACAAAACTTCAGCTACTATGCTTAAGTTCAGCAATTACAAACAAAAACTTCAGCACACTTGATTCAGCGCACTTGCTACTTCAGGCCCGTCTACTAGAATGCTGAAGTTTTGTGTGATTGCCTTTGCTACTTCAGCCCCGTATGGTGAAGTTACGCGAAAAAGTGGGTACGCTTGCAATTTTTTTTACAAAGCGGGCACAAGTTAAAACGTGACCCAAAAAGCGGGTATAGATGCAAATGTCATGGATAACTAATCGGTTTAACTTTTACATTTGTAAAGCCTCAAATTGGGGGTTCCTCAAGTTTGGGAGACTAGGAATTCTCCCAAAAGTGATCATATTCAAGGAGTCATGGATAATACGGATATCCATATTATCGGATATCTATATTATCCGCCGGTTAATCCTTTTTATCCGTATTAAATATGGGTCGGTCGAATAATTTATCCGTGTTTTGCACTACTCATTTTTACCCATCCATATCCGATCCAACCCGACTGTTTGCTGCCCTACCGGTGCATGTGCTAGTGGGAGGTAGCAACCTAGCGTTGTTTTGTTTCCACCAATGGTAGTACATTTTATTAGTTGTGTCCTGCTGACCAGCTTTGGAAGTTTTTATTTTGTATTTCTAAAAAGAAGTGCAATCCAACTTGATCAATATCAGGCGGCCGCAACTTGGATCATGCGCATCCCCCACACCTTCAAATTTTCCGAATAGTAAAAAGAAGTGAAGATAAAATAGTAAAAAGCTGTGGACAATTGTTTATAAGATTAATAGATTTAATATATTTATGTAAAAATTGGATATTGAGAATTCGTACGAAGTTTTGAAAATTCTAAGACATTAAGGAACAAACGCTAAAAGGTAAAAATATTTTTAAACTTATTATTGTCCTTCCTCTTATATATAACAATCCAAGTGTTTCTCGTTGAATTTAGCAAAAAATTGACATAATGGAATAAGGATAAACAAGAATATATTGTTGAACTTTAGAGAGATTACAATCACCAACTTGAATAATATAAGGTGAATTTACAATCACTACAAATATAAACGAGAACAACATAGTCCCGCAATATCACTGAATCCGCTGGACTTCTAGCTCTCAGGCCTTAGGAAATCGTTAATTAACATACTACCTTAAGGATTACGAGTTCAGCTGTTAGAATCTATTTTAATTTTTTTTTTTTATCGTTTAGTGGTGGGAGCAATATTCATAATTATAATCCTTCTAAAATTGAGGAAACATTTCCCACTTGTCTAAGTAGTTAATTATTTTATTTGATTCTTCTAAAATTGAGTTGGATTTGTCACTTCACTATTTAATACCCGAAGTCCCAAACTAGTAGCAAGTAGCCAACTCACATGCATCTCTTTGTCCAAGATAGATATATTTGCTTTTTCCCTTCAAAGAATTGAGGAGCCAATCATTTTTTTAATGAAAAAGCCTAATAAGATCACCAATGCCACCAATCTTGGCTAAGCTTATATAAGGTCAATATCAACACTCTTTTCATCCCCTAAAACACAACCAACCTCTCTTGCAGCCACCAAGTTTTCCTCCCAAATCCTCTTCCCTCTCTATTTTCCAAGAACATGGAGTTCTCAACCTTCCACCGCTCTACATGGAATTCTTTCTTCACCTCTCCTCTCCTCTTTCCTTATCATTTCATTCCTGAAAATTATGTTCATTGGAGAGAGACCCCTGAATCTCACATATAATCTGCTGATCTTCCAGGTAAAACAAAAAAAGAATCAAAATAGTTTAAGCATTTAAAATAGACTTTTTTTAACACCCCTTGCTTTATTCTGTATCGGGTATTAATTTTCTTGAGTTTTGAATGGATGTTTTTTTTTTTGGATTAGGTCTGAAGAAAGAGGAAATAAAGGTGGAAGTTGAGGATTCAAGATACCTGATAATAAGAACTGAAGCTGCCAATGAAACCACAGAACCAACAAGGAGTTTCTTGAGGAAATTTCGGCTACCTGGAATGGTGGATATGAATGGAATTTGTGCTAGTTATAGAGATGGTGTTTTGACAATAACAGTTCCAAGAACACTTGTGAGAAGGGGATTTTTCATTGAGCCAGCTGACTTGCCAGAAAGGATGGTGAATCTTGGTGCTAGAGCTGCTTGATATATTTTTTCCAAACAAGATTGGTTAATATTCGTAATACTTAATCTTGTAAACATTGATTGTTTCGGGAGGAATGGTCATGCTCAGGAATAGACAATGATTTGAAGATTGTGCTCTCTTTGAGTATCTGTACATACTATTGTGCTTTCTTTGAGTATCTGTACATACTTTAGATTAATGATAATCCTTAAACTAAATTTGCTGTCGTTCCAAAAACTTTTAAGCTTGTGAATAATAACAAAATTATGGCCTGGAGACTATTTACCCTGCATCACCTAAGGTGCAGAAGATGCTGGGGTTATATCGCTTCTCCTCTTCCATCCCTTCTCCTTTTCATGGTCCATCCTCCCAAAAGAATATTAAAATTGAGGAGTATTAAAACTGAATCTTATGAATGATCTCCAAGGAAAACCTGGGGATGATAGTTTCAGAATATAATGCACCATTGGAAGTTGAATTTAGTTAATTAAGAAGGTATATAGTGGTGTCCCATTTCAATTTGTAATTGCAGAAAGCAGAGAACATAGAAAGATGCGAAATATTTTCATCTTTTCCAAGGGAGCAGAACTTGTGACACTAAGGGACAGCTCGGTGCACTAAGCTCCCGCACGAGGTTCGGGAAAGAGTCAGACCATAAGGGTCGATTATATCCGGACTTGCCCTGCATTTAAGAACTTGTGACACATTGGTGTAGATTCTAACATTTCTACCTTTGACAGTAGGTTTTGCTGGTGGATATTTTTGGGCCATGGAATCTGAATCTCCTTTGATGCACTTCGGAAAAGATAAAGGTTGGGACGGCAGCCACAGGGTGGGCCCTCTAGTCCCCTTTACTTTGCGTCTACTTTAACCTACTTTAGTTAAGTGAATTGCGACTTGCCCCTGCCAAATTGATTTAAAAATCACAACTTGGATATTTAACAATTAATTACGTATGATTTTCAGCAAAAGGCTGCAATTTGCAGAAGCCACATACAGGAGTATGATAAATGCATTAAAAAATATCTTATCCATATTTAATGCGACCCCACAGGGAAATTGACCAATTTAGGGGTCGTTTGGTTTGAATACGGGTTATGCTGGGATTAATTATTCTGATATTTTTTTTATCCACTGTCTAGTATGTTGTATTAAAAATGACATTTGTATAATTTCTAAGAAGAAGGTATAAGTTATCCCGGCACTAATTACCCCACCTCCTACAAAGTATAAGTTATCCCGGTACTATTTTTAATCCCGGGATAACTTATACCAGATTTGCTAACCAAACAAAGTATTAAGGTGATATTAAATTTTTATACCAGCACTATATCTACTTATACCTCATAACAAACAACCCCTTAGTGGATCCAAAGTCGATAATTAATAATTTACCATCCTCGGATTATTAACATAGGAAAATTTCACATGAATTCAGAATCAGAAAGAATTAGAATAGACCATTACATTTAATATTTCAGAAACAATGAACTTTCCGCCCAAGCATGTCACTTGCATTAAATTGTTCGTTAGGGAAAAAAAATCTTGCTAAATCTTTTATGATGATTTAGAAGTATTGACATTACGGTTGGACGAGGTGGTGCGTAATATCCCGCACAGCGAGAAGCTATTCATTGGCGGAGATTTTAATGGCCATATTGGGGTTAATGCTAGGGGTTATGATGATGTGCATAGCGGGTCCAATTTTGGGGATAGGAACGAGGGAGGTACTTCACTGTTGGAATTTGCTAGAGCTTTTCATTTGGTTATTGCCAACTCGAGTTTTCCGAAGAGGGGGAGCACCTGGTCACATTCCAGAATTCGATGGCCAAGACTCAGATTGATTACCTTCTCTGCAGGAAATGTGATAAAGGTATATGTACTGATTGCAAGGTCATCCCTGGTGAGCACCTCACGACCCAGCATAGGCTCCTAGTAATGGACCTGGAGATCAAGAGGAGTAGGAGGAAAAAGGCGGCGTGCAGGCAACATAAGATCAAGTGGGGTAACTTGACCAAGGACAAAGCTCAGAATTGGGGGAGAAGTTGCTGGCTATGAGGGCCTGGAGGAGTAGGGGGACGCGACTAGTATGTGGATCACGACTGCGAGCTGCATTAGGGAAGCTGCTAGACAGGTCTTAGGGGTCACGAAAGGCTTTTCTGGGGGTCATAAAGGTGACTGGTGGTTGAATAGAGAGGTCCAAGGTAAAAGTGTAAGATAAGAAAGCTGCTTATTTGAAGCTTGTGGAGAGTATATACGAGGAAAGAAGGACTTATCGGGAGTGTTACAAAAAGGCAAAGAAAGAGGCAAAGTTAGCAGTTACGACAGCAAAGAATGCGACATTTGGTTGTTTGTACGAGGAGCTCGGGGCCAAAGGTGGGGACAAGAAGTTGTACCAGTTGGCCAAGGTAAGGGAGAGGAAGACCCGTGACATAGACCAAGTCAAGTGCATCAAGGACGAGGATGGCATAGTATTGATGGACGAGGCATTTATTAGAAGAAGATGACAGACATAACTTCCATAAACTGTTGAACTAGGAGGGAGATATAAGCATTGTGCTAGGTGAGTTGGAGCACTCCGAGAGCCGGCAGGATTTTGGATTTTGTAGGCATATTAAGGTAGAGGAGGTGGAAAGGGCGATGCGTTAGATGTGTAGGGGCAGAGCGACAGGCCCAGACGAAATTCCAGTGGAATTTTAGAAGAGTGCGGGGCGAGCAGGCTTGGAGTGGCTCACTGGGCTGTTTAATATTATTTTCAGGACAAAGAAGATAAGCGAAGAATGGAGGTGGAGTACGATGGTTCCGTTGTACAAAAACAAGGGTGATATCCAAAACTGCAACTATAGGGATAAAAAGCTATTGAGTCATACTATGAAGGTTTGAGAGAGGGTGATGGAGGCCAGAGTGAGGAGGTGCGTGTCTATTTTCGAGAACCAGTTTGGATTCATGCCAGGGCATTCGACTACGGAAGCGATTCATTTGGTGAGGAGATTAGTGGAGCAGTATAGGGAAAGGAAGAAGGACTTGCATATGGTGTTTATTGACCTTGAGAAAGCGTATGATAAAGTTACGAGGGAGGTTCTGTGGAGGTGTTTGGAGGCTAGCGGTATTCCAGAAGCGTACACTAGGGTGATTAAGGATGTGTATGATAGTGCTAAGACTCGAGTGAGGACTGTGGGAGGTGACTCGGAGCATTTTCCTGTTGTGATTGGGTTGCATCAGGGATCGGCTCTTAGCCCGTTTTTATTTGCCTTGACCAGTGTTATAAAAAGTGTGCGCTTCTCACTTAAAGAGCAGAAGCAACGCGAGGCGACGACATAGCGCTTTTCTGCCCTAAAAAGCGACTCACATCAAAAAGCGTTCGCTTTACCCTAAAAAGCGAGAAGCGAGGCGATGTGAAAAGCGCAAAAGAGCGCTTAAGCGAGGGTAAGGCATCTGCTAGGGTTTTTTAGAAAAAACTTCACAAATACACTTACTAAATACACTTACGCAAACACTCTGCTGCAAGCGACGACGGGTAAGTTTCTTCTTCTCTTCCTCTTCTGATTTTCTTCAGTTCACTGTCGAGTTCGACTCCTTTTTCTCTTCTTCTTTCTATTTTTTTCAGTTTGTATTGCTCTGTTCTTCTGCCCTCATTTTGTGCTCTGTTCTTCTGTTCGACCACACTGTTTTTCTCTTCTTCTTTTTATTTTTTTCCAGTTTTTATTGCTCTGTTCTTCTGTTCGACTACACTATTTTTTCAGTTTTTGTTGCTCTGTTTTTCTGTTCTTTCACTGTTTCTGATTCGACTCCTAACTGTTCTGTTTTTTTTTTTTTGGTTGTTGATTGTAGTAAATTCAATCTTATTATTCAATGGCATCAAGCCAAAAAAGAGATCCAGCTTGGGCGTATCTAGTTTTAGTATCTATTATTTACTTCTTGATTTAAGAATTGAAACATTTGCTTAATATGTTATTTTTATTGAGTTCTTGGTCATTTATCTATGCCTATTTAATTTTTTTTATTTATGTGTTAAATTGCGCTTCACATGAAAAAAGCGCTTCGCTTCGCGCTTCTCGCTTCGGTGAAGCGAGGCCTCCTCGCTTTTTTCCGCTTCTCGCTCTCCAAAACACTGGCGTTAGCAATGGATGTGCTGTCGCGACACATCCAAGGGGAGGTGCCTTAGTGCATGCTATTTTTCGATGATATAGTGTTGATTGACGAGACGCGAGACGGAGTTAACGCGAGGCTGGAGGTTTGGAGACAAGCCTTGGAGTCTAAAGGTTTCAAGTTGAGCAGAACCAGAACAGAATACTTGGAGTGCAAATTTGGGAACAAAGCTTGATGCTCAAGTTATCCTTAAGAGAACAAGTTTCAAGTATCTCGGGTCTATTATCCAAGGTAACGGGGAGATTAACAAAGACGTCACACATTGCATCGGAGCAGGATGGATGAAATGGAGGCTCGCTTCTGGTATTTTATGTGATAAGAATGTGCCGCCAAGACTTAAGAGTAAGTTTTATAGAGTAGTGGTTCGACCGGCTATGCTGTAGGGGACTGAGTGTTGGCCAGTTAAGAACTCCCATGTGCAGAAAATAAAAGTAGCAGAAATGAGAATGTTGAGATGGATGTATGGGTGTACCAGGAGAGATAAGATTATGAATGAAGCTATCCGAGACAAAGTGGGAGTAGCCTCCGTGGAGGGCGAGATGCTGGAGTCGAGGCTAAGATGGTTCGGATATGTTAAGAGGAGAAGCATTGGAGCTCCCGTTAAGAGGTTGGCCATGGCGAGTTTGAGAAGAGGTCGAGGTAGGCCTAAGAAGTGTTGGGAAGAGGTGATTAGGCAGGACATGGCCCTGCTTCAGCTCACTGAGGACATGACTCTTGATAGTAGGGTGTGAAAGTTAGTAGGTAGTTGGGAGTTTCTTAGTTGCTCACCGATAGTCTTAGTAACATGCATGTCCTTTAGTATTCTCATATCTTAATTGTATTATGTGGTTTTGTTTGCCTCAGGTATTATATTCTCTATTGTTATTATTTGGTACTACTTATCTCTCCCTCTTTTTCTTCTCTCTTCCTTTACTGCTTTCCTTCTTTTTCTTCTTCTTCCTCTTCGTCTCCTTCTTCTTCTTCCCGAGCCGAGGGTCTATTGGAAACAACCTCTCTACCTTCATTAGGTAGGAGTAAGGTCTGCGTACAGACTACCTTCCCCAGACCTCATCTGTTGGGAATATACTGGGTATGTTGTTGTTGTTGTTGACATTACGGTTGGATTTAATTTCACTAAGTGTAAAGAATTTATACTATTAGTGTAATTTTAACATGTTGTAGCACATAATCTGAGTTACCTGATAAAAATTCTATCATAATGTTTGTATGGAGATTTAACATGTTGTAGCACATAACCTGAGTTACCTTACCTGATATTGTAAAAATTCTATCATAATGTCTGTATGGTGATTAAACTCAGCAACCTAATACTAACAGCAACCTCACATATCACAGCCAAGAGTCCATAATGGACTAACTAAAAGTTAGATTAAGGATGGTGTTGGAGAATGAGAAGTATTCAGTGAAGTTATCTTCACAATTCACTAACTGAACTGCAAGGAAAGTTTCTATTCCATCTTGCTAAACATGATGTACTAAATGCATATATAACAATATCAACAAAGACAAAGACTCCTATCCAACTAGTAAGAAAATTCTTACACCTTGTAAGAGAGTCGTCTAGTTGGATTTCCGAGGGACACTTTAATCAATTCCAATATCTCAACAGCTTCTCTCAATCTTTTGTCCAGCTCTTTCCTTGCATGTGGCTGTGGAGTCCTGGACCTGCGTAAATTAGGTTCAATCTTAGACAATAAATCTACCACAACTAAACTGTTCTATGGAGAAGAAGATTAAGCAACTGGGGTTGGTATACTGAAGAGCAGACCACTTGTCGGGTTTTGCTTTCCGTGAAAGTTCTTCTACATGATCGCGTAGTCTCCTCAAAAGAGCAGGCAACTTGTGCACAGCTTCAACACCTGTTTTCTCTGTGAATATCTTCTTCAAAAGGTCTGACGCAATGAAATATCCCTCTTCTTTATTTCTGCACAAGCATTTTGCAAAGCTTCATATAAAGCTTATGCCACCAGAAGTACATTAGGAACTTGATTTTAATGCTCAATTTCAATAGCATACCTTAAAAACTCCCGCAAGATTGTTTCCACTGATCCACAGCTATCAATTATTACATTAATCAAGTGTGGATATCGGGAAAGGTTTCTGAGAGTGGAGAGTGCATGTTTTGTAACTTCTTGATCAGGTAGGCTCCGGCTGAGAGAGCTGATCAGCTTTAACAATGTACCAACAGCACCCGCAGCAACAAGTTCTTCACAACATTTTTGTGAATGTTGTGTTGCCATATCTATCAAAGGAAAAGAAAAAGAGGATATTATTTCTTTATGATCCCTAGGTGAACTATCTTGACTGAACTCATCACTCATGAGAATCTAGACATGCACCCTTCTACGCACTGTTAAGTGAGTGGACATTGAAAACAAGAAACAATCAAAGACATATCTGTCCCAGATGCACATAACACTTACTCAGAGTTGCACAGATACGAAGAATGTCGCTGACACTTCTCATATTCAGAAGTTCTGACAGTGCTGCAACAAGCCTGTTTATTATGCGCATACCATCATCAACATTTGCAGCAGATTTTTGTACTCTCAGACGCAAATCAAGAAGCTGCCCTCTTAAGTCTTTTCTTGCAAGGTAACCTTTCATGTATGCCTGAGTGAAAAATGACGCATGAGTTAAGAAAGTTCAAGAAGAATGAAGATACTGTTGATTCAACTACAAAAACAAATTTGGAAATAGTTGGAATGTATACAAGAAAATTATTCAAGAAGAAGATTGCCAGCAGACATCCTACAGTATACAATAAGTACAAGCTTAATCGTGTGAAACTGAGCTTCATTCAATGCGGCTAGAAAGCATAACGGCTTGGACATATATTGCAATGATAGTGAAAAAGGACACATACAGTTGAGATAGTATACCCAGTGTGCATTTATTCCCATATGTAACATAGTGATTCAAAGCATATATAAGCTATCTATTATATTTGACAGTACTATATGAACATATTCTATTTCTTCAGCCAAGAATCTTTTCTTTCTCATCTTCTCACCTTCATATATTCCCCAATTGCTTTCCTCATAGCTAATTCGCAGAAAAATCACCATAAGGTCATAACAAGAACTTTACCTTTCAAGAATTATACGCTGCTTCAATCCACTACACCCATTCTATCTGGTGATACAAATACTTTGAAACATACACATAATTTAGCAATGCCTATACTGCAAAGATGTTTTCTGATATTGAGCTGAACCATATTTCACTCAAGTAAGGACCCCTCTTTCCAGTGCTGGAAGATTCAGACAACAACAACCACATGATTCCAGAGATTTTAAAGATTGTTACTTGACTTGCTCTGGGCCATTCCTGCTATATTAAATAGAACTACTTGCTAATACATTTTTAAGCATTATTGTTCAGCTTTTCTCCATGAACTAAATCAAGTTTCCAGATGATCTGAAAGCACAAAATCGAGAAAAAAATATCTTAGATACATGTGATCAACTACAAAGGGAGATTAGAAATGAATTATTGGATGCAAAGGCCATACGCACTGTCGACTATGTTTCAGATGTGAGCGAAAATATTACAATCTACAGCGCAGGAAGATATAAATAGTGAAAGAGAAGGAGAAGTAGTCCTTGCTAATCTTCAAAATGTGACAAGAAAAGTTGGAAGTGAAAAATAATTACCCAGCCATAGTCAAAGGAAATAAACAACGCAGAAGTACCATTTTTTTGCAATAAAGAACTATAAAATACATGTGAACTTCAGAAGTTGCCTCAAGCATGTTAAGGAGGTCAGCGCGGTAAGCAAGATCTACGACTTACTTGGATCACAATAATTCGGTGCTTGTTTCTTGAAGCACTTCGCCGGGCTGTCCATCCTCGGACATGCGATTGGATGACAAGTGCTGCTTTTGTTCTCTGTTCATGAAGAAGTTTACCTCTCCACCACCTTTGCAACTTTAATACTGCTTGCAATAGTATTTTAAGTGCAAGAGTTTGGTAACCCAATTTTGAGATATTACTGTAGCAAGAGGCCCCTGGAATACCATGCATTAAGTTGATTATAGACAGGAATAAGAAAAGTCAACAATGAAACTTGTGATTGAAAATAAAGGTACCTAGGAGACTCTTTCTAGTAATGGCTCCTCTTGCAAACCGTTGTATTTCCAAAGTAGCATGCCTTTGGCGAAGGAATGCTTTCCGGTAATTCATGCTCCGAATTGCAGTTTGAATCTTTATAACAGCCTCTTTTTCAATGAGCAGCCTTTTCCTTGTTAACCAGCCACGACAATGGCTCTGGCACAACAAAAAATTATTAAACACTTGGAACAGTCAAGTCCTTTGAGAAAAGTAGTGTATTAGTCCATATCATGATAAAGTTGCATGAGCTGCTATATGAAATCCTTGTTAGAGTAGATAATGTAGGGGTAACATAACGGTTACAGAAGCCAGATATGACGCAACAATTGACTGGCTGCAAATATCTATACTATATTAAAAGCACGAAGGCCCTTAGCGAAATGTCGTTCGTCTTTTTTACCCTTTTGAATTAGAGTTCACACTTAACAAAATGGTCATTTAATTACTTTTCTAATATTTAGGAGTTTGAAATTAAGTAAAATTATGATTATTAGATCTTTCCTATTTAGTTTGTGTAGAAAGTCCGATTATTTATGACTTTAATGATCATTAAGTTTTTACCTTATATAATTATTTATTGGATCTACATAACATGCCTACAATACCTTTTATGTTAATATGGTCTAATATTTATATTATATTAGTTCTAACATAAATAAAGAGACTGACCAGAACAAAACTAACCCTACTAAGTAGTCTAACCCAAATTTAAAAAAGAATAGAATGCAGCGAACTTCAGTTTTAGAATTCTTTTTTAATTGTTGTCAAATTACAAGTGGTGGAATTTTGAGTTTGAACAAATCCCACGTGATTTATTGAATACTCATTTAATTCTTTTTCAAGTATTAAAAAATTTTAACTATAAATTCTTTACTTATTTACACTATGTAGCAGCTTAGCATTTACAAAGATCGATTACGATTTCACCTACACAAATTATTATTAATAGGACTAAAATATATGAATAATTACTAATAGGCCTAATATACATACATCATATAGTATCTATATCTACCTATATCTATCTACACTATTAAAAGTACAAAGGCCCTTATCGAAATATTATTCAACTTTTTTGCGATTCAAAAACATATTTCACACTAGATAAAATAATATTTAATTATTTTTAAAATTTTTAATACTCTAAAATCAACTGCATTTTATTTATTAAACTCTTCTTTATTTGAAGTAAGAAGCCATAGTATTTAAAGTTTTAAACTCAATTCAAATATACCACTTCGATTGGACTAAACACAAAAAAGAATATTAACGTTAGGGTACTTAGCTTACATATATAAACCAAATTGAACGATGGATAGTCACTAGATAATATTTAATACTTATCTATGAGGGTGTTTGGCTAAGCTTATAAGCTGGTCAAACTGGCTTATAAGCACTTTTTGGCTTATCTACGCGTTTGGCAAAATTAAAAGTGCTTATAAGCCAAAAATAAGCCAAAAGCCATAAGTTGGTCTCCCCCAACTTATCAAATTTCAGCTTATAAGCAGTTTAAGTTTGACCAAAATATCTACTATTCTATCCCTAAAATACTTCTTTTTAAAACAAAACTCTTCGTATACCCGGTTCTTTAGCTGCATATTATTAATTTCAGCACTTTTATCCAAACACGTAACTGCTTATTTTTTAAATCAGCTTCAGCACTTAAAAGTGCTTTTCAGCACCTAATGCTTATCAGCTACTCTAAATCAGCTAAGCCAAACGGGCTCTATATCTATACTATATTAAAAATATGAAGACCCTTAGCGAAATATCGTTCACCTTTTTTACCTTTTGAAAATAAACTTTACATTAGATAAAATTGTAATTTAGTTATTATCCTAATATATAAGACTTTAAAATTAATTAATTTTTTTATTAAATCTTTCCTTATTTGAATTATGTAAGAAGTCCCAATATTAAGGACTTTAAAGTAGGTATTTTTTACGGAAATAGAAGTAATATTATGTTTCTTTTCCTCGTGTACCCGACGACAATTTCAAATAGAAATATGTTTCACATTCATTCTTCTTACATTGGGAACTTATAATTCTAATAAGATATACTACTAAAAGTAAGAGATATGGTACCTAACTAATTATATATTTTAATTATTAAATATAGTTTTTAAATATTACACAAATTTGACAAAGAAAATAATATATTGTTCGAATAGGAAAAAAGTTCAAAATAATTTGTATCTTCTATCATTTACACGTGTACCTATATCAATAATAATTTTTAAAAATTATGTAAATATTATTAAATGATATGTTTGAGTTATTGAATAAATATTAAAAAATATAGTTCGCAAAAATAATGAATATTAATCTCACTGAGCTAGCTCAATAAAATTATTGACAAAGCTAGCGTAGTGAGATTAACATTCGTTATTTTTAGGAACTTATATTTTTTTTAATATTTATTCAATAACTCAAACACAATATTTAATAATATTTATGTAATTTTTAAAAATTATATATTTACTGATATAGGTACACGCGCAAAGCGCGTACCGTGAGACTAGTGGAAGTAAAAGCGGCAAATGTCATTGCCAAGTGAAAGTGCCAAAAAATAAACAACACAGAAGTACCATTTTTTGCAATAAAGAACTATAAAATACATGTGAACTTCAGAAGTTGCCTCAAGCATGCTAAGGAAGCACGGCGCGGTAAGCAAGATCTACGACTTACTTGGATCACAATAATTTGGTGCTTGTTTCTTGAAGCACTTTGCCGGGCTGTCCATCCTCGGACATGCGATTGGATGACAAGTGCTGCTTTTGTTCTCTGTTCATGAAGAAGTTTACCTCTCCACCACCTTTGCAACTTTAATACTGCTTGCAATAGTATTTTAAGTGCAAGAGTTTGGTCACCCAATTTTGAGATATTACTGTAGCAAGAGGCCCCTGGAATACCATGCATTAAGTTGATTATAGGCAGTAATAGGAAACGTCAACAATGAAACTTGTGATTGAAAATAAAGGTACCTAGGAGACTCTTTCTAGTAATGGCTCCTCTTGCAAATCGTTGTATTTCCAGAGTAGCGTGCCTTTGGCGAAGGAATGCTTTCCGGTATTTCATGCTCCGAATTGCAGTTTGAATCTTTATAACAGCCTCTTTTTCAATGAGCAGCCTTTTCCTTGTTAACCAGCCACGACAATGGCTCTGGCACAACAAAAAATTATTAAACACTTGGAACAGTCAAGTCCTTTGAGAAAAGTATTTTATTAGTCCATATCATGACAAAGTTGCATGAGCTGCTATATGAAATCCTTGTTAGAGTAGTTAATGTAGGGGTAACATGACGGTTACAGAAGCCAGAAATGACGCAACAATTGACTGGATGCAAAATATGGAAGTAAAAGCGGCAAATGTCATTGCCAAGTGAAAGTGCCAAAACAAAGTATTGCACTTACAACAATTTTGCTAAATTAAGGCAACAATGTTTAGAAATACAAACGCATTTATATACACTTGAACTTGTTAGATAAACTTGTAATGCTTCTGGTTCGTCTATCTACGTTTCTCCTCATGCTAACTGGTGCAAACACGCTGTTTAAGACTGAAAAAAATCTAAGCCTGTACCGTAGGCTAATGATTCAAGGTACAATCTGCTCATGAAAGGAAATGACCTATGTTAGAATAGTCGTGTAAATAGGAGTAAATAACTCTAACCCTAATCCAATATGTATTAGGAGTAGGATATGTTATGTGTGTATATATAGGGCTCATTGTAGCATTGTCAATTAATCAATAATAATATTTTTCTCCCGTGCATTCTCACATGGTATCAGAGCATTAGTGAGAAACATATCGCTGTGCATCATTCCAGCGACTTCCGGGAAGAAAGACCTCGTCGCCGTGCAATTTTCTGGCGACTTAGAAGGCTGCCCGTAATCAAGTCACTTTCTATCGGTGTTGTGCAAAAAAAAACCAACACCACCACGAGGTAGATCACTCGTCGGCGACAACCCTTCAAAATTTCTCCGGCAGAAAAGCTGCCACGCGCCCACACGCGCCGGCAGAAGAATTTTTCCGGCGAGCGCGTGACATACGATTAATAAGATAACAAGATGTAAGAACCGCATCCCCCCAAAAACGCAGCGGAACATGAGATTGTATGAGTAGGGTACGAGCAGTTTCAATAAGATGCCTATTCTTTCTTTCAGCTACCCCATTTTGTTGGGATGTGTACGGACAAGATGTTTGATGAATAATCCCATGGGAGTTCATAAACTGCTGAAATGGGGAAGACAAATACTCTAGGGCATTATCACTACGAAATGTGCGGATAGAAACCCCAAATTGATTTTGAATTTCAGCATGGAAGGTCTGAAAAATAGAAAACAACTCAGATCGATTTTTCATTAAAAATATCCAAGTGCACCTGGAATAATCATCAATGAAACTGATAAAGTAGCGAAATCCTAAGGTAGAGCTAACCCGACTAGCGACTAGGACCCCAAACATCTGAAGGACTAAAGTAAAAATGGTGACTCTGCTCGATTTCAAGGACGGCGCCGCGGGAAAATGGGAGCGGGTATGCTCTTACCTGAGTGACAACGACCTCATATCCTAGAGTGGACAAAATTGAGAATAACCAGGTACCATTTTCTGAAGTTTGTTTGATAAACTGGGATTGTCCTAACCGTTTATGTAATAAAAATCTGGTGAATCTAGTAACGCGGTTAAGAAATAATTTAAAAAATGGAGGAAGACACAGAATAGCGTAGTCCATGTGATTTTGCCAAGGGATAAGTAAATGACAAGTTACATCTAGATGTCACGTCCGAGTACCAATATCCGCCCTGTACTGTTGCGGACTTGGTCTTCCTCTTAAAGTCAACCGATTGCACTATCGAAAGAGGTTTAATACATAGTCCACAGTTAATCATCCTACTCTCATTAATTTATCGGGTAAGTTTACCTATGCGTTCTCTCACCACACCACCATTGTGCATTGGTGTCCTAGTCTTTGTCCTCTGTATTCATTACTATCTACATGCTCGTAAAAGCACTATTATAATCTGGATAGGCTGACAGAGCTACCATTGCGGATGACCATTTGCAGCTTAGCAGCAGCTGGTACTATGGGACGGCTTTGGTTTCCTCTTACCCTTCAATTAACCATTTCAGACTGTTGGTATATCGTTTGGGTTGTATGCGCAGTCAAAGTTGGTTCACAGAGTGGACCCACGTGATTCGACTTTAAGCGCTAGTCTTGTTGCCCCTTAAAAGGATTATACTCAGGATTATTTGAGATCTACAGATTAACATATATGATACTTTCTCATCACCGTGATGCTAAAATAGTGCTATCGAGTTCCTCGTATTGTTGCTATCCATGGCTGCTGTTCCGCCATTGGCCTCTCTATCAGTTGGACATTTAAGAATGCTTTTTCTTCACGGTGACCTTGAGGATATGGTTTACCTGCATGGAGCAACACTTTTATTCAATCTAAGCCCAGATCTGTGGTTGCTGTTATGTTAGGAGTCTAAGTGCCTGTTATGTCGGGCTATTAGCGCCGGTCCGGATCTATGTGTCTTAGAAACATCTGGCGCACTCGAGGCTCCTGGGTATTGCGGTAAGAGTAGTCAGCACAGTTATTCAGAGAGTTTGGCATGACTTGTAGTGAAGCTGATCACTCTGTATTTTATCGACATTCTGCTTCAAATCTCTTGTTTTTATCTGGTCGTTTATATGTTTTGAGCGATATTTGTTATTAGCTTTTTGCTTTGGGAACCTGGCGATGATTACGCACGGATGGTATTAGTCAGTTGCTATAGGCGATCACATCTTTTCTGTTTCAGCACTTGTCAGACTTAAGGATCTGGGCATCTTAAAATGAATTTTCTCTATGGCGTATGAATTGCTATGAGCTGTTTTCGCTCGAGTTCTACTCAGGTTTGTGGGGATACTCACAACGGGAAGTATGCCCTTAGATATTCTGAGGATGACGGCAATGACAGGTTGTGAGACCTGTTGACACTCCAGATTTGGCCAGGAATGGGATGGTCGCACTTTAATAAGAGGAAGATTCACTAGACTTCTCCATGGACAGGGAAGGAAGCCTCTTAGCATCCTGCAAGATATAGGGTTCGTGTGGTTGGTCAAAACTAAATATAACTCACACTGTACTAGACTGATATTTCCTTTCCATTGAGTGTTTGTGAGTCAGTTTGATTGGATTCTCCCTGTGATATCATTGGGATTGCAGTTTCCGCATTCTTCGGTATATAAATCAGCTCCAGTCAAAGGCTTATTGTTTGAAGCGAGGCCAAGAGCAGGATGTTGATTACTCAGATGCTGATTGGGCAGGATCCCTTCTGATATACGTTCTACGTCTGGATATTGTGTCTTAGTAGGAGGGAAATTTGGTGTCTTGGAAGAGCAAGAAACAGAATTTGGTTGCTCGGTCTAGTTGCAGAAGCAGAATATCGAGCAATGCTTGGCCACATGTGAGCTAATTTTGGAATAAAACATGTTGCTCAAGGAGTTGAAATTTGGTGAGATTAGTATCAAGATGGACTTGTTGTTGTGATAATCAAGCTGCTCTTAATATTGCGTCAAAAAAAATTTTTTTTCCAGTTTCCATGAGAGAACTAAACACATTGAGATTGACTGTCCTTTGTTAGAGAAAAAATACTCTTGCGGAGATATTGCTACAAAGTTTGTGAAGTCGAATGATCAGCTCTGCAGATATTTTCACCAAGTCCCTCACTGGTCCTCGTAATTAACTACTATGTAACAAGTTGGCTACATTATATTTATATTTGCACCAGTGAGGGGGAGTGTAGTAATAGTCGTGTAAATAGGAGTACATAACTCTAACCCTAAATCCAATATGTTATTAGGAGTAAGATATGTTATGTTGTAATATATAGGGCTCATTGTAGCATTGTCAATTAATCAATATAATATTTTCTCCCGTGCATTTCTCACAACCAAATTTGCGGTTTGGACTTTGTGTCACATAAACATTATGGAAACCATGTACCTTATGTGACTCATGATTCTGAAGGTTGGCAGGATTACAATAACAGAAAAAATAATGCAAATGCATGAAAAAAGAAGTTACACAATCTAAGTCCTTTGGACTAGACGTTGACCTTACGAGGATGTACTTTCAATGAGTTTACTAATAATCCTGGGTACAAATAAAAGGTGTAGTTAGTTACAAATATTATGGCAGGTCATTATCGAGTGATCTCAGGAAGTAAATTTAAAAATGAATCAATATACGCTCAAATATTTAATATTTCAAGAAAAAAATTACCTGAATCATATGATTTGAGATTTACCGGCCTTAAACTTCTCTTTGAGCAATCCGTTTTGCGGACATAACTGGATTTAATTGCTGAAAAGCTTCCTGTTTATAGCAATGAAATCCCTCAAACATTCTTGCAAGATTGAAAATGCTCTGGTATTTTTGTTTGGTGCTGCTTCTGATCCACAATTTTTTCTCATCAACCATTTCCATGATAGTAACTATTGAATTTTAGTTGCTGCAAAGTGTTGACTGTGTAGAGCTGCTTAATGTATATTTCCTTGAAGCCATGTTGGGATTGCTACTGCTGCATTTATATTCTCTTCACGTTTCCTTAGAGGAACTATGGGAGATTGGGTCCGTGCTTACAAGGAAGACCATTACTATCCACCACGAATTAACACTTTTTGTATGACAATGGCAGCATCAATGAGAGTTTTGAGGGACAAATCTTGCAGTGATGCATCTCCAGTCAACATGTCTCGGGAAAATCCAGTCTTTGTGGCACGCTGGATGATTCTTACAGATCTTTCTCAACTTAAGAAAGGCATGTTCTATCGCACAAAGGGGCAGCGTGTTTTTCCAAATTTTCTGGAAACAATTCTTTGACCTGTTCATTTGTAGGCAATACACTAAAATGATTTAAAGTTTTAACAGCTAGTAATGGATGCAAAAGGAAGGGAAAAAGTAAGCATTTATACCACATAGTGATGCCAGATATGTCTGTGAACCAAAGAAACTGAATTGATGGTTCCTTCTTTACCCTCAGCCATGCTTGTACTGCAGCTTGCAAAGATACAGACTTGCATTCCTAATCTCAAATATTTGCCGACGCTTGCACTGACTGTCATGAAATGAGACTGTAATTAACTTTTGCTGCATTTTCTGAAAAAATGGACAAAACATTCTTTTCAGCTGGCTTGAGAGCTGGTAAAACTATACCTGAAGCATTTCAAATTTTCATCTTTTCAGATGACAAGCATAGAATTGGAGTAGTAGGGGCGAGATACCCACATTGAATTTTATACAAGAAGATAAGGTATTCGGAGAGAATATTGACATGTTCATGATAATGGTTACAGAAAATATTTTACACAACCAAGTACGTAATTGTTTGGTGTAGAAGTTGCTAGTCGTTCCAAGATCTATAACACCCCCCAAATGCAAACAGCATTTAAACAGACCAGAATAGCTTGAAGTGCCAAAATCTAAGAGTATCATGATGGATTACCTTTTTGAGTATCATCTGCTCCTTTTACTAGTAAAAAGACCACTTTGGACTTGTAGAAGTTTCCTTAGAAGTCATTTGTTATTTTGTTGAGCCATCTCTTTCCACCAAGCCATTACACTTTAAAATTTCTGGCAACATCTGTATTATCAAAAAGGTCATAAGACCGTGAAATTAAATTAGTACAAAAGGCTGTCGATGACATGGATTATGGACTATTTTCAAAGGAGAGAAGCCTTTATGCAGAGAAAGATTACCTCTACTGAAATTATTTCCGTAAAGAAATGGGAACCTTTTTCATAAAATTTGCATTCTGGAAAAAGAAAATTAAACTGAAATACTTTATTCTAAACCAACTTTAAGGAAAATCTTGTAGTATGACAACTTCACGTTCTACGCAACGTTTTCTGCTGCATTGGTTGTCACAGTCAAATTATGTTCGCTGTAGTTATATAAACAGACCTTACAGGGTTCACTACCATTTGGTTTAATGGAATTTTCTGATTGATGGTTGTTACCCAAAACTTTTATTCCTGTAGTTATATTTAAACAGCTGATGAATTGTTTCAAGTCTTCCATTGGCCAAACAAAAATTCAAAATTAATAAACAATTAAAATTTCTTTAAAAACAAGAATCCTTCAAAGAACATCAGGACACCTTTGTCAATCATTTTGTTCTGGGGGTTACAGCTGTCAGGATGCATAACACTGTCCGTGCTTAGCCGTCTCCTTTCAGGACTTTGACAATTAAATCCCAATAACTTGTGGAAATTCAATTGATCCTGTAAAAGACGCAACAGTCATCAGTTTCCAAATTAAGACTGACACTGTGAGTTGCATATAATCTTATGGAATAATACCTTGTTTCTTCTGACTAGTAGGTTGAAATGAGAGAAACACCAAGAGGAATAATGACACTCTGACCATTGCATGCACCGTTTTGTTTCCAGTATATCACTGACTTGTAGTACCTTGCAAAAAAATAATTACCTTTCAATCATACAATTTTCGGCCCAACACGTATTAAATTGAATATTCCTGCCATCCCAAAGTGGATGTGGGTTGTTGGTTTTATTTAATGGACCACTAAATAAATTACTATGAAAGATCAATCTCTCTCT
>NC_031990.1:52183918-52215726 GCF_001879085.1 Nicotiana attenuata | reverse complement strand
CTATCTCACATAAACACTCCTAACACATATTCCAACACTATTTACTCCAAGGACAATGTAGGAAAAAAATAATTAATTCATTCTTGAAATCTGGAAAAATCACTTATTTTGGACCACAAGAAAAAGGCCAAAAAATCACTTATTTTGGACCGGAGGGAGTAATAGTTAGGAAGCAAAGTACAGCTAACTAAACTGAGAAAGGATTTATTGCATAACTATTTTATTTATATAAAAGCAACAGTTAAAAGATTATACCTCGTTAAAAATAAGGTTAAGTTTTTTAGCGTGTACTGACATAGACGGAAAAGTCACTACTCACTAGGAATAGTAAATTTCACCTGCAAGTGCACAAAGATGTTCCAGAGCAATGAAATGGTGAGCTCCTTGTCTCCATCAACGATGTCTTCTGCCATTATGATTGTTCCATCTTGATCACACAATGGGACACCTGCCTCCCTGAGAAATTGTAGAACTGTGCCACAGTTCCCCAGACTCTTCTTGCGAGTATCTGAGGGAACTACCATTTTCTGACATAGAACAGTTCACAAGCCTTATGTTTCCAATTGTGACAGCTTCTGTAGAAATGGGAACCAATCTAACACATACGAAAGGAAAGGAAGGAAAGACGATCATTTATAAGCTAACCGAGAGGATAGAAGGATCATGTTGCAAGAGTTGAATGGCTCTGCAAAGTCGAATGCCATCCTGAAGGTCCTTAAATAAATCAGCCACACCAAAGTGATACTCAAGCAAAGGATTCTGCACCAGACAATATCAGTTGGCCACAATAATCAGAGACCTATACTGCAACACATATGAATGATGTCAACCGTGCCGTAAAAGTAAACAGACGACAAGAGCGCTCGCTAACCAAGAGACAACCCCATATTTAAACGAGGGCTCAACTCGGTCCAACTTAAACATGAGACAACCCGGTAACCAGAAAAAGTCAACCATGTAGTAAAAGCATTTACACTTGCAAACTAAGATCATTAATCGACATGCTTACCTGTTGATATGTCACTTTATAGCCTACGATGACAAGATGCGCAAGTAGATTGCCTTCACCATGCATCACATCGGATGATAAGAACTCTAACATGTTTTTAAGATAGGGAAATGTTAATACACTAGTTATAATAGAAAGGTCTTGTAAACAAGCTACACAAGAAAAATATGAAGAGTAAACAAGCAATTACTGTTGATCAGTTGACGGCTAGATTTAGCATCTGATTGCAAAGAGAACAAAAGAGGAGATCCACCATCTTGTGCGTCAATACCATATTTAAGTGGCAGACTACTCTGAGTTTTGACTCTATCTAGTATGAGAACAAGCAACAAAAATCTCTTCAAGACAATATTGCCTAACTTTTCATAGTAACCAGGTCTATATAAACCCTCCACTAACTTGTTATAAGCATAGGTCTTTGCTAGACCAACATGTGAGAAAAACTGCTTATCAAGCACCATCCTCAAGAAGGCAATTTCTTGTTCGGAATTGACATCTCCATTTGGTAACAAGGTGTCGCCCCCCAAGAGTATGTACAATCCAATCCGAAGCCAAACGGGGTTATAACACATAAGAGTTCTCAAGGATTTCTCCTTCATTCCAACATCAGTTACCATGGGACAATGAGCTCTCATTTTCAGGCGTCCTTCATCAATGGTCTGAAAAGATAACCAAAGCAGGAGAAATTTAACAAATGACCATAATTCAAACCATGATAAAGTAGGCATATATTTTATTTTGTGGTACTAATATTTATTGGTTGAATCATGGTATTGATACCTAAAGCATGCACAGTCGCACTTTTACAGTTCTCAGTGCACTAATTACACTTGTGGCTCAAAGAATTGTTAAACAAGTTGTGAAGCTTCAGATTACTTTAGATCGGTGCCTAAGATCTTGATTCCGATATAAAACACGCTATCATCTCCTTGAGTAAATATTAGCAGTAGAGTAACTTAGAAAAAGCATCATCAACTCAATCAATCAATTAAGAATCATTAGTTCTTTTCAACCTAATTCATTCGAATATAAAACAATTTGCCTTTTGAGAGAAATAAGGGCTCTCTGAGACAAGAGGTTCTCGTAGTTGGACCATTTCTTTAGTTTCAATCTACCACAACCCTCATCATTTAATCAAGCTTGAGACCAATCATTCTTTGTGAAGGCAGAGTTCCATCAGCAAGCATCTCATATTTTTTTAAAAACAGATTAAGATTCGATCATTCATCAGAAAACGGCTTTCCAAAGTGATTCAATTGTGAATTTAGCATCTCCATATGTTACCTTTGTTACTTGAGTCATTGTAACAAAAACCTCTTTACAGCTTCCCAAGCTGAGGTAACCACTCATCCTCTCCTTTAAATCATCAAAGCTGCAAATGTCAGTCAACGAAGCTTTAAGTCTCGAAAACATGGAATCTGAAAATGCTGTTGTCCCTTCATCTTCAAAATTTGAGGATAAATGCCTCTGCCTCTTGGGCCCCCGCCACAGCACATCAACTCCAACAGTGTTGTTCCCTGCCCCACTTTCCCTCCTCTTCCCATTTCCTGCAACATACGGCAGCCGATTGGACGTCTCAAATCCTCCAGTGAAACTCGAGACATCGCAGCCACAAGAGCTAGGGTTTTCAAACAAGAAATTCAGCCACACGGTAAGCGACTTCGCGAGTGATTTCAACGATCTCTCTTTGTTAATCAACGCCTTTCGTGCTGATTTCGCTTGCTCGAGCTCGAACGCCTTTAATCTTCGAGCAGCAGCACTCGACTTCACCGCCGACGGCTTCATGCTTCCACGACGGTTCACGGAGGATACCGGCGTGGTTTTCAAGGCGGTGAAGAACTCCGGCTGGCGCTGAACCGGTGTAGGAGAAGGAGAACTGAACTTTGCTGCATATCGTGAAGGCTTTGGAGTTTTGAAATTGGAGATTTCTTTAAATGGGAGGTCCTGGAAGGGTGATGGGGTGCATGAAGTTTGTGACGCTTTTTTCTGTTCCATTTTCCGGTCAGATTCCGATCGATTTGTCTGAAACTGAGAAAATGGTGAACTTTTTTATCTTTACCGTTTTAATTTGAATGTGGAGATAGGCGGGGGGTTTTTTATGTAGTTAAATTTTGAATTGTCCTCGGGTTCTCGGGCCTTCAGCCTGGCCCCTTTCCAGTTCACTCCAAAGGGAAAGCAATCCAGAAAAAGTAAGCTCCTTAATAAAGGTAAAAATAAATAGGCAGTTACGATATTATATGCAAAATAGATGATATAGATTGGTTTATTTCAAATCTAATGATTTTTTTTTTCCATTTCAAATTTGAAAAAATGTGAGTAATAAAGAAGTACAATCGAATGGGAAATTCTTTAGGTTTAAGTTATATACACGATAGTGTAATATTCTTTAACAAAATTAGTGTAATTTTAGGTTTAAGTTATATACGCGATAGTGTAATAGTATGTTTTAACAAAACTGGTGTAATTTAATGTATTATAGTAAGTTTATTATCACGTTATCAATTAACAATTGTAACAGATAGTTAAATAATTATCTTATAGGTGAAGTATTGCACAAAAATTTCTTATTTAGTTTGTGCACAAAGATTGTCATACTATTTTATTTAGAAATAATTTAACTTTAAATTTCTTGTTATCTTAATGAGATGATTTTTGGCCACATAGACTCTGGTAGAAACTAAGGGTCCAAACTATATAGAGAACCATGTTCTCTATTAGTTCCCACAAAACGCACACACACAGCAGTAAATAAATGACACAATGGAGTTTTACGTGAAAAACTCTCAGCTCACGAGATTAAAAACCACGACCTACCCTCGTAGGATTTCAACTTCACTACTGAGCGAACTTCAGATTACAACCTATTGTAACCTAGGAATTAACCTCTTAATCACTCACTAACTTGTAACAACTCTATTACAAGCCCCTTTGAAATAATTCTATTACAAAGCTTACAACTCGACTAACTCTAGCCAAGACACAAACTCAAGGTTTATGGTTTTACAAAAGGTTTCCTACACATGCTTCTAACTAAGTTAAGTAGGAATTACAAGTAAATCACTTTAACAAAGGGGCAACACAACTAAGGACATATGATGACTCAATACAGGAAACTGGTCCTTCGTTATGTTGTTCTTTGTTCGTGATGCCCTTGAAAGTCACTTGCCAGATTGACACACACTTGAGAGAAAGCTTGATGATTTTCTAGGATGTGCAAGTGTGATATTTTTTCCTTTGCTTCATGTTAATATTACATAAGTGACATCGCTATGCAAGCATGTTTGGTACAAGGGCATTCCCCATAAAGTGACTGTTGCACTGTTTGCACTATTTGCACTGTTGCGTGTGCAGAGAAACAGTTGCAGCGACTTTACAGTTGTTGGGGTTGATTGGTACAGTCAGCAAGGTAACTGATGTCCATCTATTGTTTCTTTGACTCTGAAATATTCAACCATGCCCCCGACTTGAGGCTTGTTGTTCTTGAGTACTTGAGGATGTGGAACAGGTTCCCCATCTGGTTCTTAAGGCTTGTTGTTCTTGAGTACTTGAGGATGTGGAACAGGTTCCCCATCTGGTTCTTAACAGTAAGTTTGTTAGATCATCAAAACATAACAGGATGCATAACCTATTAATTTTCCTCTTTTTGATGATGACAAACTCGTAATTGAAGTTCCCCCTGAGAATCAGAGTAACGTACATATTTCCTGTATTCCCCCTGAATCTGTTCCCTCTCTTGTTTCCCCTCAATTAATTTTCCCCCTTTTGGCATCATAAAAAGATCAGTAGCAAGCAACAAGCAACAAGCAAAAAGAAGTCTAGCTTGGTTAACTCATGCCACATGTGTGCACGCAAACATGACTAAAAACATAGCAGAAGAGCAAGGCATGCATAGCAAAAGGACGGAATATTCATCAATTTTAGAAATAAACAGGGAGCAGTTTAGTTGTTACGTAATCATCCACAAAATAAAACAACAAAAAGGTACCGGCGATTAAAACATATCTAAACACAGGAAACCAAAACAGAGAATAGACAACTTGAACTTGACACTGGGAAGGAACGACTTTAAGGAGCACTAGAAGGGGGAGCATTTGAAGCAGAGAAATAAGCAAGGGTTCTAAAGAAGATGCCTATTCGAGCATTTGCTGACACCTGCTTGTTAAGCAACCTCTCCTTCAGGTCCTCAACCTGTTTCCGGAGATCAGCATTTTCCTTGGTCAGACAGGCAACCTTTGTACCTTGTGAACTGCTAGAACCAGGTGCCTCCTGGACCTGACCTTCGAGAATGGTGTATACGGTTAAAACCGGGCCCACCCGATTTTACTGATTGACCGAGACCAAGGGGATGGATCGAGGATCAATCCCATAGCACATCTGGCCGAGATATAAGGATAAGGGACCAAGTTCAGTATTCGAGGTACCTAGCAAGATCGAAACCAGTAATGATCGAGGTAGAACGGACTGACATCGAGCAAGACCGAAGATAGCATAATAACGGAAAGGAGAGATATCTGTGACTTGTCGAAGATCATGGCGGAAATCTTGGAACAAATCAAATCAAGGGCGGTTGTGTAGCTAATCATGGGGTTTACTTCTGTAATTAGAATTGTACCATAGATAGGATTCCTCTGCTATATAAAGAGGGTTCTAATCATTTGTTAACCACCTTACATTCACTTACATCAAAGCAATACAATACTTTTTTTTTTCTTATATTCTCTTGTTGATCAGTTTATTTGATAATTCTACTCTCATGTACTCAGTTCGAAGGCGACGTAGCTCGAGGGCTGAATTGCATTTCAATCCTGGTTTTCTTTATTTTATTTCTTATTTACAATATTAATCATCATATTCATCAATTGGAACTAGGTGAAATTACGTATCCTTAAAACCACTTTTAAGTTTAATTGTTATCCAATTTTAAGGGTAAACAATTTGGCGCCCACCTTGGGGTAAGGATAATAGTGATTTCCTAGTGTAATTTTCGTAATACACATTATTTTACACTTGTTCTTTGAAGTGTCTTTGATTCCAGGATCAATATGTCATACTCTCAAGTAGCACCCACACACACAAATGATGGCCTTGGTCTCCATGGCAAGAACGATAACATAGCCTCCCCAGGGAACGGAGTACCTCCAGTCAACCTCGATGGGGCTCCGACCGTGGATACGATCGACGTCAGTTCTCACACTGCCATTAATGGAAATTTGGGCGTCGACCCTGAAAATAGCGTCCGCAGAGGTGCTCGAACAGCAGATCCAAATGCCCAGGACGGCGAAGAAGGTGGTATTAACCTTTGAATGATATTCGAAATCTTGCAGACCCAACAACCTGCAATAGCACAGCTCAAAATCAGAATCGTGCACCAAGCAGGATCGAGATCGAGCCATCGCAAGAAATTGTTCATAGTGCCGAGTCGGTGACAAAGAGGTCGAATGGAGGAGAACCAGAGACCAATCCTGCTATCGTAAAGATGCTCGAGGAACTAAGCGGATCGAGACAGGGGAAAAGAAAATCGAGGAAAATGATAAGAAAGTGGAAACTTATAATTCCAGGGTCGACCAAATCCCGGTGGCACCCACCGGTATTGAAAGGGCTTGATTCCAAAAATTTTGTCCAGAAACCTTTCCCCTCGAGTGCGGCTCCGAAGCCAATCCCCAAAAAGTTCCATATGCCCGAGATCCTGAAATATAACGGGACAACAGATCCAAATGAGCACGTCCCTTGTACACATGCGCCATTAAGGGAAATAATTTGGAAGACGACGAGATCGAGTCCGTGTTGCTGAAGAAGTTTGGGGAGAATATGTCGAAGGGTGCTATGATATGGTACCATAACTTACCGCCTAACTATATTGATTCATTTGCTATGCTTGCGGATGCTTTCGTAAAGGCACACGCCGGAGCCATTAAGGTCGCTACTAGAAAGTCGGGCCTCTTCAAAGTAAGGTAGAAAGACAACGAAATGCTCAGGGAGTTCGTATCTCGATTCCAAATTGAGCGAATGGATTTGCCACCGATTACCGACGATTGGGCTGTTCAAGCTTTTACTTAAGAGCTCAATGCTCGAAGTTTCGTAGCTTCACAACAGTTAAAACAGAATTTGATCGAATATCCAGCTGTCACTTGGGCCGATGTACATAATCGATATCAGTCAAAGATCAGGGTCGAGGATGATCAATTGGGGGCTCCAATCGGGTCGATTTATCCTAGAAGGCCTGTGGACATAGTTAAAAAGGGCGTCGATCGGGAACTGCGGTCGAACAAAGACCGATATCAACCATACGGTAGAGATCGGAGAAATAACGGGACCTGGCGCAACCCCATTCGGAAAGATAGAAGGAATGATTGGGGGTAGAGTTCCAGGGGGCTCATGAGCAAAAGTGGTTTCGATAGGGATGTCGGGACCAAAGAATCACCTCGATTATCGGAATATAATTTCAACGTGGATGCTTCCGCCATAGTATCAGCCATTGAATGTATCAAAGATACCAGATGGCCTCGACCTATGCAGACCGATCCGGCCCAGAGAAATCCAAACCAAATATGCAAGTACCATGGTACCCATGGCCATAAAACAGAAGATTGCAGGCTGTGAGCACGTGATTTTTGCCTCGCATGAATTACTCCTACAGAATTCCCAAAATTAGAATTTTTCTTTTAATTATTTTGTTTTTTTAGGAATTATTGTATAATTTTTCTTGTTTGTTTGCATTTTTGTATGCTTGTTTAATTTTTATTTAACCCCTAAAAATACAAAAATACATTGCATTTGCATTTAGGATCCAATTTTATATTTTAGGATAATTAGTTAATTAATGTTACAAAAATGAAAGAAAATAACAAAAATAGTTCATTTTGCATTTTAACTTTTTAATTTTCGAATTTTTTATAGTTTTCTTTTAATTTAGGACTTAATTAATTTTTGAGAAGCAATTAGTTTATTAATTTCGTTTTAGAATTAAATCAGATTTTATTTTTAATTTGTAATTAACAAAATTTGAAAATGAAAAAAAAAGAGAAAGAAGGAAAAGGTTTTTAATAAAAAGAAACAATTTTTCTTTGGGCCAGCCCACCTGCAGACCCGGCCAAATCCTCCAAAACCGGCCCAGACCCGTGCTTTTACCCGGTCCAGAGTCCCCCACTACACAAACGACCCCGTTTAGTTAAGTTTTGATCTCAGCCGTCGAGGTTATATGATCAAACGGCTGAGAAGTGGGGATCATTTAGCATATATATGTCCTAAACACCCCTTACCCCCTCCCCCCAAATAGTCTCTCACACAACACCCTCAGAACTCCAAACACTCCGACCATGCTCCGCCCTAAACCACCTTCCGCCGCCCGCCGGAAATCGCCCACGGCGGCGGCCGGCGGCCAACCGCGCCCAAAATTACACCACTGCCTCTCCTTGACCCCCTCTTTCCAAATCTCCAACTATCTTCCCTCGAATCCCCCTGTATCTCTCCAAAAATCCCATCGAAGTTGGAAACCCTAGCGCCGCCCTTGTTTTCTCCGGTGGCGGCCACATCTTTGTTCAACCCCAAACTAACACCAAATAACCCCCAAGCCTCACTCATTCCAAATACCCACTCCGTCTGCTTCAAAACCATTCAGAACCTTTCGAATTTTAAATCGAAGCTCTGAGCCCTAAGTTTCCAAAACGTAAGTCAGTGGTCGTGTTGAAGATTTGAAGCCGGAAGGGGTTTTATGCATGTGTTTTCATTTGAGAACACGTGATTAAAACCCATTCCGGTCAAAATCGGAGGGTACTGGAGGTCTGTTCAAACCAACCATCCGCCTATCTGCTTTGGGTATTTCTATTCTCTTCCTCTCGTTTCTTTATTTTTGTTCTCTTTTCCTCGTCTCCTTTTTTCTCTTTCTCATTCTGCTTGTTTTTGTTTCATTTGACCATTTAGTAAAATTAGATGGCATGAACTTGTTAGTAATTTGATTATTTATGTCAAACGAACTTAGGGTCAATTCTGTTATGTTAATTTTGTTATTTTTGATCTTTTGTTTTTTGTTTTTCATAAGTGGCGATTTAATAGTCAGAAAATGATCAATTGGTTGCTTCTTATATTGTCAATTAGCTTTGGTAAGGTTTGGGCCAGAAATTGAGCTTTGAATACTCATTGGACTGGTTTAAAATCAGCTTTGGGCCTGTTGAGTCATTTGTAGCCTGATTCAAAAGAAGCCCGGTTTGTTTTGGCCCTAATAGCTTGCCTATAAAGGCATTGCTAAGGAAAGCTCAATTGAGATTTTTAGAGAGCTAAAAAATCCAAAAAAAAAGCAAGGCGGCTGAAAGTTTCCAGTAAAAACACTGTTCCATTAGTTTTTCTTTGGTGATTTCCTGAAGTTTTCTAATCCGGAAGCATTTTCTGGTTCATTTGGGGCTAAAATGGTTTGAATTTGGTTTTGAAAGCTTGGTGTTAAAGTCAGCTTGGTCTACTGTTCGATTGGTTTGGTTTTGAATTCACTTTTCTGGGTTCTGCTGGTGCTGACTCTTGATACTGCCCTGCTGATACCTCATTTTCTGCTTTTGTTTTCAAATTCCAGGTACATTCTCTTGAATTCTGCTGGATGTATGTTTCATAATGAAGATGAAAGTGAAAGTTTGAAACATGGCCTCGAATTTGTGTTGTTTATTTACATTTTTTTATGATGTTTATACGCTTGGTCACTTGATTCAATGTAGATTAGTTATTTTCAGTTTGATTAGCTAAGTTTTTGTGTTGTAGTTGACTCTGGACTGTTGGGAGTTTGCCACTGATAGAATATGGTAGATGTAGAATCTTGAAGAGTTTCTTTTAAGCATGATGGTATTGAGATGTATTAATTTAAACCTCTTTGTTACTTGGCAAGTTACATTTCGTTTTTTAGAATCATTTGGAATAAAAATTCAAAACATGAAAATGAGTTGTAAAGAAGCATTTGTTGATCTGTGATGAATTATCTCAATCTGCGAGTGGAGTAATCATGTAACAATTTCTAGAAGTGGTCAATCAAATGAACATTTCAGTTTGTTGTGTTAAGTGCTCGCAGTAGCCTAATGGTTTGCAAAATATAAAACCCCCCTTACTTTTTGTTTACATTCGCATTTTCTAGGCCTATCTTAGTTTTGTTTTGTTGCATTAGTTAATGTTTTCTTCTTCGTTTGCTCAGTTGGTCAGCAGTGTTATCTTGTTGGCCACATTCTAAATCTTGTGTGCCTTTGTTGTCACATGGGTTCGATCCGCAACCCACTCAACACTCGACTCGAGCACCTCATCAGAAATGGGCCTGCTTTGAGTCCTCAAATCTTGCAATGGTTTAATTCTCATTTGGCATGCGTTTGGCATTTGATTGCTTTCAACTTGTGCATTGTGGAGACTCAACACTGAGTCTTTCACTCAGAATCAGCGAGTTTATGAGTTTGGGCTCACTCTTGGGCCCAAGCGTGACAATCTCTTTCGAATGGGACTCGGATTACTTTCTTCTCATTGGGCCAGTGGTTTATTTGTGCTGGATCGGCCCCTTTGTTTAAAATAGTTAACTCTTTCCCATGTAAACCTAGTTAGTTTAAATAAAACATTTAATTACATTTAGTATTGATTAATCAGACTTTTAACTAGTGGAGGTGAGCCGTAGTAGATAACACAAATGGTTATGGCCCTATGAATTTTAGTTTGGATACGCTTTAAAATGGAATTGAGGTGCGCTGCGCCAAATAAAATCCCAAATGCGTGGCCCTCCCTTAATTATTTCTTTTAAAATCCTTAGACTTTGAGGCGTGCCATTTAGCAAATTTCCATGGCCCTCACAAAGTTAGAAACGCGTAGTTGCTTTAGGCGCGTTATTTTAATAATGTTACTTTCCTAAACTCGGGTGCGCATTTATGTGACCCAAATCCAAATCTCAACGTTAGATAAAATGTGTTGCGGACTGCGGGTGCATTTATGTGACGTGGTTCAAGACATATTTTAAATGACGTTGCAATTTTTCTTAAATAGTGAAATAAAGCGGTTAAAGTTTAAAATTGCACCATAGGTTAGAACATGTATTAAAATCAGATAATGGCCAATTATAATAGTTTAAGCGACCGTGCTAGAACCACGAAATTCGGGGGTGCCTAACACCTTCCCTCGGGTTAACAGAATTTCCGGTTCGCAAACTTCAAAAGGAAAGTCGAAATTTCCTCGATTTGGGATTTGAAATAAACAAGTGACTTGGGACACCAATTAAAATATTCCAAGTGGCGACTCTGAATAAAATAAATAAATAATCCCATTTCGAATAATGTCACTTTAATTGAAAAAACTCCCTATATATACCTTCGAGTGTGTAGAAAAGGAGGTGTGACAGCTCTGGCGACTCTGCTGGGGATCCAAACCTAGAACTTCGGTTCAGGGTTTTAGAATTCGAGCTTAGAATAAATTGTTATATTTGGCTTTATTTATTATCTGATTTTGTTACATGTTTGGGCCTAATGTGCTAAATGTTGCTTTTACCACTTTGATATTATCTAAACTGTATATATAAACTGCTACGAAACCCTCTCTTCTCTCTCCGGAGGAGTGCACGCTGGTCGTGACTTCTTTCTCCCAAATAGAATGAGGTTCGGACAAGTTGCAAAGCCGGATGATCTTTTAGTTACCGGTACGCAGCCCCCCCCCCGGCTCGAGTTGTCCGCTCGGGTAAGCCAGGTCTAGAACAATATACCCAGGTTTTAAACCTAGAATAACTTAGCCTCATGCCGGTTCCCTAGTAGGAACGCTTATCTGCATCATGTGTATTTGACTTTGAGACTCAACACAGGGGTTGGGTCTGTCTAGGACAGGTGTACCCGAAATGAAAAGACCATCCTGATGCATCCTACTTGCTACTTGTGCATTCATTTGCTTCGGATTTGCATGTTGATCGGCTTATCGAATAATAGGGGAAAAGTTGAGAAGAGAAAAGTCAATGTGAGGGCTGAGAGAGATAATCGCCTGTTTTTGAAAAACCAATGTCCAAAATATACTGAAACTCTGCCGAAATTTTGAAAAAAATATATTGTTGGTTTTTGTTTTGTCAAAACTGCCCAAACTACGCCAGTTTGATTCTCACCGGATGTGGGATATGTAGGCAACTCCCATCGGGTCCAACTTCCTTTTTTTGCAAAATTATCCCAAAAAGGACAAAAAATTTATTTTTATTGTAAATAAGTAAGGTGATGCCATTCTTGTCAAAATAGCCGAATGTCCCCAAAAGGGCGCCGGAGGGCTATTTTTGCAAGAACAGCCGCCTTTGGTCATTTTTAAGGTTTTGGCCGGTTAGCGAACACAGCCTTAAAATCTTCTTCCTCGAAGTGCTGAAAGGCCGTATTGACAAAGCCGGATATTTTGATGAAAATTTTCAAAAAAAATAGTGATTGCTTTTTGAGTCGAAATGAGTCTTGAGTCAAAATAAGTTACTAAATCACCTTAATAAATGTGCAGGATGAGCACAAATGAAATTGAACCCTTCACAGTCCTTAAAGAGATCCCCTTACAGCTCCACATGTGGCGGAATGATCTAGGAAAAGGCAGTAGGGAAACTGTGGTAAAGGTTCTGGGAGGCCTCATCGGACTGTTGAACATCAAGCCAAGGTTGGACGTAATCGAAGCTTTAATACCTTTTTGGGACCCAACTCGCAATGTGTTCCGTTTCTCTGACTTTGAGCTCACGCCCACACTGGAGGAAGTTGCGGGTTATGCGGGCCTTAATGGAAACCTTAGAAATCGATATCCAGTGTCACCAAGACCAGTATCTCCCCACAGATTTCTGGATCTGCTGAGTATTAGTCGGGATATTCAGGATGGAAATTTATCTGAAGGGTATTGCACTCTCCAGTTCTTGTATCAACGCTATGGTGACCCCCGAGGTTTTGAAGAGCCAAACACTGGTCTGACCCATGCCAGAAATAAAGACAAATGGGAGGCAAGGCGGGGTTTGGCTTTTATAGTAGCGTTCTTGGGTGTTGTAGTCTGTCTGCGAAAAGATGGTAATATAGAGGTGGGTCTCGTCGGAATGATCGATGTTGCAATCAAGAAAGCCAACAGCACTGTGGTCCCCCTGATCGTATCTGAAATCTACCGAGCCTTGACTATCTGTCGGGAAGGGGGAATGTTCTTCCAAGGCTGCAATCTGTTACTACAATTATGGATGCAGGAACATCTCTGCTACCGGGTTGGGTATATGAATTACGGTACGACCGATTTGAGTTGCATTGATGAATTTGAAAGCCGAGTAATAGGTATTGAATTCCCCGAGGGTACTAAAGCTTGGCTTGCACATTTGAGCTCCCTGACTGCCGATAAAATTGAGTGCATTCGGATGGCCTCCTGTTACCGAAGCAGTATACATGTCAGCTGATGTGTGTTATCTCCTCCTGATGGGCATCCGGAGCATCCAGCCGTATGCTCCCCACAGGGTTTTGCGCCAATTAGGAAGATTTCAAACCTTCCCCCACGACGAAGATTTGAGTAAACATGTCATTGAATTGGTCCCAAAAGCCGGATTTCCAGAAGGAAGAATTCGCCAGGTGTAGAATGAATGTAGATTTCTTGAACCTAAGACTAGGGTGCGATATCTAGCTAGAGATGAAGTGGACCCTAAGTACATTGTTTGGTTCGGTAAAAGATTTCAGATCCCTAAGAGACCTTCTAAGAGAGCCCACGTTCAACAATTTACTAACGACTCGCAAGAGCAGTGGGGCTGGTTAGCAAAAGAAGAAAGCTACAGGGCCAAAATAGGTAAGTTGGAAAGACAAATCAGAAAGAGTATCCAAGCTGCCGCAGATGAAGGGTAAAAGAAAAAGCTAACTCAAGAAAATGAAGCCCTCAAAGCTCAAATCCGGAAGATGGAAATGGCTGCTAGAAAACCGGAAAGAAGCCGAGCGGATGAAAGGCTTATAAGCAGTCTGAAAAAGAAAGCCCTTGAATGTCAAGATGACCTAGAAAAGTCTGAGGCCAGTCTAGCAAAAGTTCGGGCTTAACTAGCGGAAAATGCAAAAGGTCAGACACAGCTTGTGCAACAAACGAAGAGAAAGTATGAAGGGACAATCACCAGCCTGAGAAGAAAGGTAATTACTCTTGAGAATGAGGCAGCCAAGCAGGTTAAAGATTTCAAAGTTGATAGGGAACACCGTTATGACTTGATGGCCCAGATGGAGGAAGGAATACAACAGTTGCAAAATCAACACCTTCACGACTCTCAAGTGTTAGAAGCCCGGAATCAGTAGATAGGGCGATTGCTTCAGGAAAAGGGCAGAATCCGAGAGAGGATCAGAGCCATTGTTGACTACATTACCGTGAAATGCCAAGCGTGCGAGGACATGACTCGTACCACTTTCTTCGCTGCAGTGATGACTTTCTTCCGCCAGATAATGAGTGATTTAGAGCGGCTGCAAGGGGATCTCGCATATAGGCATGCGTCGAGACCGAATGATGTCCCGCCGGCCCCAGGAGCATTAATGTATTCTTGATTTTCACTTGAGTCTGTCAGTTTATTTTCGATTCTGTATTTTCTTTCTGTCAGAGTCTGTTAGTCAGTTCTTGAGTCCGTATTATCATCTTGCTGTGGAAGTCTATTGGTTTCCTTTTCGAGTCTGTTAGTTTTTGAGTCGTTGTAATCAAAGCATTTGTTTTTTTTTATGAAAATTAAAAATCCCAAAAAATATTTTATTATTTACTTTTACACTTATCCCCAAAAACTACGCTCGGTCTGATTCATGCGGGGTCATGATACGTAGGCAATCTCCATAGGATTCGACCATAACCAAAAGAAAGAAAAAAGAGTGATAAAAAAGAGGAAAAGAAAAAAGAGGAAAAACAAGAGAGAAAAAGAAAGGAAAAAGAGAGAAAATAAGAAATCGAGAGAAGGAAACAATGGCAAAACAAGAGGGAGAAATGAGAGGATAAAAACAAAGAGAGAGCAAAGGCAAGAATGAAAAGAAAAAAAGAAAAAGAAAAATAAGTTGCAAAATGGGAAGAATAAGTAAAGCCGGGATGAAGCATGCAACCGTTGCAAAACATGTAGAAACACATTTAACTGTATAGGTGCATCATACCCCCGACGTGCGATTACCTATCTGTTATTTATTTCAAACTAACCGTTTGTTGCTGTTACATTCAGTCCAGGTTTTTTTTATAGAACGGTGGTTGGTTTTTGTGGTAATCTGGCTTCGCACCCAAACTTTACGAGATCAAAAGGGAGCATCGAAATGTCTTCAGAAATGACTTTGCCAATAATTCCCATCATGGATGATAGTCCGATCTCGGGCATCCCAGTTTAAGAACCGGCAGTTGCCGAAGAAAACAGAATCCTGCATCTTCGTGTCATAGAAATGTGGGATGCCTGGGCAAATGGAAGAGAGCCACCGAGCGCAATCCCGAGATTCCCCGAGCTTTTTCCTAGAGCAAGCGGTACCTCCACTGTCCCGATCAGTCACCCAAATACACCACTAGGACACCCAACTATCTCAGCTCATTTTGTGGGAACACCTTCTGAGGTTCGCCCCCAGGTGTTAATGTCCGGCGCAGCTTCAAATATCTTCACCGCTCCACCTTGCTCGTCCACAGCACAGCCTACACTGCCCAGGCCTAATTTTGACCCCTTAGCTTTCACCTTCCAAACACCCATATTCCCAATGGAACCTCCTCAGTTTCCCACTTATACTTACCCTCAACCACCCCGATATGAGTTTAATGTGGGGCAAGAAAAGACCACCAAAACTCCTGAGCTAGAAGAGATTTCGAGAAAGATGAGGAGTATGGAACAGAGTCTCAAAAGCATACAAGGCTTGAGTGGGCAGAAAAGTGTGTCCTATGTCGACTTATGCATGTTCACTCATGTGCATCTACTAGTGGGATTTTAAACCCCAAAATTTGAGAAGTATGATGGACACGGTGATCCTATTGCTCATCTCAAGAGATATTGCAACCAGCTGCGAGGAGCCGGTGGAAAGGAAGAACTCCTTATGGCCTATTTCGGAGAAAGTTTGGTTGGCATCGCGTCTGAATGGTACATGGACCAAGATATATCCTGCTGGCACATCTGGGATGATCTTGCTAGAGATTTCGTCAGGCAGTTCCAGTACAACATTGATATTGCTCCAGACAGGAACTCATTGACAAACTTGAAGAAGAAATCCTCGGAAAGCTTCCGAGAGTACGCAGTTAAATGGCGTGAGCAGGCCTCCAGGGTAAAGCCTCTGATGGATGAGGTTGAAATGGTCACAGTTTTCCTCCAAGCCTAAGAAGCTAACTACTTCCAAAATATGATGTCCGCAATGGGTAAACCGTTTGCTGAAGCCATTAAGATTGGCGAAATGGTTGAAAATGGGCTGAAAACGGGTCGAATTTTAAGCCAGTCTGCTATCAGAGCTACCTCCCAAGCCATTCAGGGTGGGTCTGGAGGAGTAGCGAAGGGCAAGAAAAAGGAAGAAACATCCATGGCAGCGCCGGGTGCAAGAAAACATCGTACCCCCAGATCCCTTCTCTTAGAAAGAACCCAGTAGCACTATTACCCCCACCAGGACCTGGCCTATGCTCCTCAGCCATACACAGTCATGAATGCTCAACCTTATGTCCGGCCACAACAACAAGCCAACCAAAACCAAGCTCCATTTCCTAGAAACCAGCCTCCTTACCAAAACCACTACAATCCCCGACCTCCACAAAACAACTTCCGTACCCGGGAGCCGCCAAGGAAAACAAACTTCACACCAATTGGCGAGTCCTATTCTAGCCTATTCCTAAAATTGGTCCAAATGGGCTTGTTGCAACCCGTACCTCTGAATAGGCAAAACCCCGAATCACCCTCTTACCAACGTGGCACCCGGTGCGCTTATCACTCAAGGGCTGAAGGGCACGATACAGAAAATTGCTGGACTTTGAAGAGGGCTGTGGAAGACTTGATAGAACAAAGGAAGATAGTGCTAAGGGATGAAGATATTCCCAATGTGACCAACAACCCACTACCGGCCCACAACAACGGGCCGGTAATCAGAATGATTTGTGAGGACAAGGAATTTGACCCAGCGTTGAAGGCCATCATTGCCATCGCTGATGTGGAAAAGAAACCAAAAGCTGCTCCGAAGCAAGACAAAGGGGAGAAAAAGAACAAAACCACCCCTCTAAAGTCGGAGAAGAAAATTGAAGTTGAAACTGGGGCAACGCCTCCCAAAGATGATGTTCTCTATGTCCCTCGACGCCGCAAAGAAAAGCAAATGACATTGAGTTCTCCCAGGAGGTTTGACTGAATAAGACAATCCAAATGTATGTGCCTAAGGGAGCTTATGTGATGCGGGGGGCAATTAATCCACCAAGGCTGAGTGAGCCCGTGGTTATTGGCCGCGCGCCACAAAAGCCCATGACAGATCCTGCCGTTGTACCCTGGAATTATAGCAAGTCAGTGGTGACGTACAAAGGCAAAGAAATCTCAGGAGGAGTTCAAGAAAATAACCCGGCTGAAAAGTATTTCAATTGGAAGAGGTGAACAATGCCACTAGAAAGCGCTTCCCATCTAAGAAGCCCGTGAGTGCCGAAGAAGCGGAAGCCTTCTTTCAAAAGATGAAAATGGCGGATTATGAGGTGATCGACCAGCTTCGAAAATCTCCCGCACAAGTCTCCTTGTTATCTCTGTTGATGAACTCCACTAAACATCAAAAGGTATTGATCAAGACCCTTAACGAAGCATATATGCCTATTGAGAATTCTGTAGAGCAGTTGGAGAGAATGGCAGAAAGATTTTTCGCAATCAACCAAATCTCCTTCAGCAAAAATGATTTGCCCCCAGAAGGGGTCGCACACAACAAAGCCCTGCACCTGACAGTCAAATGCGAAGGGTACTACGTGAAAAGGGTTATGTTGGACGGAGGCTCTAGGGTAGACATTTGCCCACTCTCAACTCTGCAGCGTATGGAAATTGGGATCGAGAGAATCCGACCCAACAATGTCTGCGTACGTACTTTCGATGGTGTCAAAAGGGACACAATTGGAGAGATTGATCTGATCCTAACCATCGGCCCATTAGACTTCGAAGTAACCTTCCAGGTTTTGGACATGGACACTTCTTACAACTTTCTTTTGGGGAGGCCGTGGATTCATGCAGCGGGGGCTGTACCTTCTACTCTCCACCAGATGGTGAAGTTCGAGCATGAGGATCAAGAGATTGTGGTCCATGGGGAAGATGACAATCAATTTATGGACCCGCAGGTCCCGTGTCTTGAAGCAAGAGAGGAAGAGTTACACATATTTTATCAGTGCCTTCTTGAAATTGATGGTCGCAGACCATAACGAAAGAGGGAAACCCTTGCCCCAACCCTTCCTTCTCAAGCATCCATCATGGTGTGGCCATAGAGAATATCAGGCATGGCTCAACCTGTGAAGGGGCTGGGGAAATCACTGTCAAGGATAGCCTGAGCCTATTCACCTGCTGACCGCCAGTGAAAAGTCTTTGGGGAGCTTCGACCCACTCCACTGATGTGAAATGGCAGATGATAGAAAGAATAATGGTTGGGTTTTGCCTCAGCTGGTGCCCATCTGTAACAAAACATTTGTCAAGCACAAATACAATGAAGAAGAAGAGATGAGGTTTTTACATGCCAAGAGGATTGAAGAGATCTGTTGGGGCAATGAGGAAGTATATTATATAAAACCCTCATGTCAGCCGGGGGAAGAGCTCAAGCACCGCTGAGTGCTATACATGGGACCTGAGCGCAAAAACTGCAAAATGAAGGGCTACGCCAATTCCCAATCAGGCGGAGTCCCGGAGACTTTCCTTCCAACTATTCTTCATCCCTGTTATCCCAGCGGTGTAAACCGATGTTTCTTTATGTTCATGTCTTTTAATTTCAAAAATGTAAACCCTTTATCTTCCAAATCAATGAAATTGAATATCATATTCATCTCCATCTTCCTTTAATTCCTTCTGATTTGTTATGTTTTTATTTTTTCTTTCATTCTAATAAGCGGCTTTAAAATAACATTGACATGCTTGCGGACAGATTCATGCCAGATCCAAACCGCTGTTCTAACTGGAAATAAGAACCAAGCAACCGAATACGAATGAGAAGAGGCTTTAGGGAAATAAATCGAGATATTAAACAATTTGAGAATAAACCTAAAGCCTGAAACTTAAATGATCGAACCTCGGTCCATTTGGTATGCTGAAGAATTCAGGGAAACCAAGATAAGCATTCACACAGATGAAAAAACTCGGGCGCATTGAATCCAGACTTTTGTTTGAATCAAAGATGTGTTTGCTTGGTTATATGACTGACACCAGGACTGAAGTGTCGATTTGGTGGTTTCATTAAGTTGCCAAACTTACCGCTGATTATGCCCCTTGTGCTGCAGAAGCAAGCAAAAAGTTTAAAACTGTTGCATCAGTGACAGAATCTAAGAAGAAATCCACAAAATAAGTAAAGAGCTAGGTGATCCGAGTGGTTCGGTACACCACATGTGTTTAGCCAATGTAGTCCCAGTGCCGAATAAGATGGGAAGACCCGAGGTGCTTGTGAATGTACAGAATTAAACAATGCAAGCCCCAAGATATGACTTCCCTTTGCTAAACATCCACATCCTTGTTGATAGACTGCGGCCAAACATGAGATACAGTCTTTCATAGGATTGTTATCCAAGAGTATCACCAGGTGTTATTGATGAAATAAAGGACGCAGAGAAAAATACTTTACCCACACCTTGGGGGACATACTGTTACAGGTTTCAATGCCGTTTGGTCTGAAGAATGCATGGGCAACCTAAAGGCCATGACCGCCATTTTCATGATATGAGCACAAGAAAATAGAGTGTATGGACGGACGTAATCATTCAAGTCCCAAAACCCAGGTATCACGTTCGGACCTGAGAAATCTTTTGAGCGTTTTGTGGCAAAATATTATTGAAGCTGAACCCAGCCAAATTGACGTTTGGAAGTCCCATCGGGCAAACTTTGGTCTTATAGTCAACGGAGACGTATTGATTTAGAGATCCAACAAAGATTAATCTATCTCGGGATTGCCCTCCTCCGAAAAAAACCAAAGAAAGATGTTGATGAGCTTGTTGGCAAGATTACAAATTAATCAGCCCGGTTATTGCTCAGCTTTACATCCACGTGTGAACCCCATATTCAAATTGCTGAAGAAAGGACGCTGGCAATCAAATGGACGGATGAATGTCAAGTAGAAAGCCTTTGATAAAATCAAGGATTATCTGTTCTCCAACCCACCGTCTTGGTCCCACCTGAAACCAGGGAGACTTCTTTGTTCTTGTACCTAAGACAGTCTTGAAAAATCCTTTTCGGCTGTTCCTCGGGGCAACATGATTGTTGACCGGAAAGAAAGAGCAGGCAATTACTATCTGAGCCAAGAATTCACCACTCATTGAAGCTAAGTATACCCCTTCTGGAAAGAAACCTGACTGTGTCTTTAACTTGGGTCGCTTCAGAAGTTGAACATTATCTAGCAAGCCCTAACACCACTTACCTAAACCAGGTTGGATCCTTTAAAATACATATTCTAGAAACAAATGCCCACAGGGAGGAAATATAGCAAAAGATCATAATTTCTTCTTCACTGAATTTGACAAGTCTACGTCACTCGCAACGGTAATGACATGCCAGGCATTGCTGATCATTTGGCTGAAAACTCCGGTTGATTGAATGAATTACAACCTTTGAACCATATTAAACTTTCCAGATAAGAGGTTAGAACTCAGTCGAGGGCATATCTGAGGATACGTACTGCTTGGAAGATGTTCTTTTGATGGGAGCGCAAATTGCAAAAGTGTTGGGAATTGGGCAGTTATGATCTCACCTACTGCGTCAAGCATTACCAGCCACACTCGGACTTCGTTTTTCTGCACAAAACAACACCGCCGAGTATGAAGCCGTAACGGATGGGGTATTGAACATGGCAATCGATCCAAGGGGGGACATGAAAGTCGAGTGGGTTGGAGTGTGTTTCTGAATTGATAGGGGACTCAGATACTGATTATCGGCAAGCTCAGGAGAATGGAAACCCGAAGTTATAGCTTATTCCCCATTACAGGCAGCATTGGGAAGACCTCAGCAAGCAATCAAGTGCGATAGAATTCAGGTACATCCCTCGTTGTCCCAATGAATTGCTGACGCACTTGCTTAAACTTTGGCCTCAATCCTGCCTGTACCAAGTAATGCTCACATAGATCCCTTGGAAATCCGAATCCGGAAAGGCATGGTTATTGCAATACAGTCGAAGCAGAACCAAAATAATCCGACCATTGGTACCATTGACATCAAAAAGATTCTGAAAATGCAAGAATACCCCGACAACCCGGGGGATCAAAAGAGAACATCAAGACGGCAAACGCGAGTGAGTTTTCTTTTTTAGCGTGATGCTTGTACAGAAAGTACTCCGGATCTCAATCTGTTAGATGTGTTGACGCCGAAGAAGCCGGAAGGTATTCATGCATGAAGTACACTAGGACTGTTGCGGACCCCACATGAACGGTATGTTTTTGGCACAGAGAAAATCCTTCCGAGCAAGTACTCTGGATATAACCATGGAAAAAGACTGTTTCATTTATGTTCGAGTTAAGTGACCATCAGTGTTCAGTTGCACGGTGATTTGATCATGCATGCCCCACATGAGAACTGCATCCCATACCGCACCTTGCCATTTGTTCTTGGGGGCATGGACTCATTGGCGTTCGATCTCGAGCCGAAGCCTCAAAATGGTCACAGATCATACTGGTTCCCATGATTAACTTCACGAAAATGGTTGGAAAGCCATCACTCTCAAATCGTCAACCAAGAAACTGGTAGATTTGGCACTCCAATCTTACGTCGCATTGGACCGCAACATCATCACAGATAATGCGCAACCTGATAGTCGTGATGAGGATGAAATGCGAACAAATACAAAATAACGCAATAGAACTCTACTCCCTCGAGCTAAAGCCAATGGGCCGTCGAAGCACAAACAAGAACACAAGAAAGATTTTTGAGAAAGAATTAGAGCTTCCAGGCGTGGCAGAAAAGTGCGTTTGCATTTATGGGATATCGACTATGGTGCGCAAACGGTGGAGCAACCCGTATTGACTTTTTGTCTTGGCACCGAAGCGCCCGTTAATATCCTGCCGGAAGTAAAATCCCCTCTCCTCCGATTCACATGTTGAAGCTGAATAATGAGACAGTGAGTGGTCCAAGACCCGTCTGGAACAGTTGAACTGATTGATAAAAACGGACTGCTCGGTCTCCCACCGTGCATGTGTACCACAAAGAATAGCCCGTGCTACCAATAAGAAAGTGCCGGCCCAGGTAATTCGAAGGGGGCAACTCGTGTTAAGGCGCATTTCCCCAATCATCAGGGAAGCCGAAAAAAAAATCCTCCCTAATTGGAAAGGCCCGTATATCATCAGGAAAAATATTTGCCAAGAGGGGCATTATAACTTGGAAATCGAAGGAAATGATCCCGAAGCGGCTTGGAAGCGTGATGCAGTTAAAAAAAGGACTAGTTTAGCTTTCCGCAGCGTTAACATATCTGATTGGGATGACAGAAGGCTTTTTATTCTCGCTACCCAAACACTATCAACCTTTTGCAAACCCCTTTGAGCCGTGGTTACTCTTCTTATTACCCTCTTTTTGGAACCCGAAAGTGTTGTAATGAAAAAAGAAAATGAAAAAAAAGAAAGAAAAAGAAAAAAGAAAAAAAGAAAAAAAGAGAGAAAACCAAAACAAAACAGAAAAACAAAAGAAAAAAAAACAAAACAAAGTGTTTCCTAACTACGTGTCGACTTGATTCCCGAAAGGTATGTACGTTAGGCATCCTCTCTCTAAGGGTTCAATCACGTCAAAACAAAAAATTCAAAAGCCCCCAAAAGTGAAAACTGGGGCAGATATAAATGGCTCGGCGGGATCCCGCCCCAACGGTTCCAAAGTTTGTTAATTCGTTCTATTTTTTACCCGAACCTTTGTACCAAGTCCTTTCTGATCAATCAGGCCAAAGACATTCGGAATTAGAGAACACAGTTGTTTGGGATCTGATTACAATCAAAATGAGAGAAATAAAATGAAGAGAGTTTATCGGTTTGAAAAACCTACGGGGGCACCATAAGGCGCGATGCAGCAGAGTAAAATTGAAAATGCAGAGAGCCTGGTTAGTGAAAACTCGTAAGAGCAAATTACCAGGTGACGGTGAGAAAGAGAATATGAGAGAGCGTCGATTGGCGAAACCCGCAAAAGGCATTCGTCGATTCGAAAAGAAAACACTCCTCACCTCCTTTGACAAGGTTTCTCGGTTCGGAAATATGGGTCACCAATGAGGTTATGAGAAGTTGGGAATGTTTGTGAAGGGTCGGGGCATCCAGTTCCAAGAAGCATGTTCATGTCTTATTGAAGCCATGCATGCACCCCAGGATTAAGTCCTTCCTCCCTTCCCGAAAGGACACTCTCCTTTAAATTCATTTTTTCTTGCCTTTTGTTACTTTTTCCTTGAATCCCTTTTCGGTTATCCGAGTTCTAACTGTTTCCGAAACTAGTTACAAAGAAAGGGGCAAGATTTGGTTTCAACAGGTCGTTCCGCCTAACAAAAAGCCAAGCCTGAAGAAAATACCCAGCCTCAGCGGTGTGCTATCAAGTTCGATCCCGGCTGGCCATGAATGCTAATGCTCTGAAATCAAAGTCACGAAAAAGGAAAAAATTAAAATCCGAAGTTCAAAAGCCCTTAGGAGGCAGAATAAAGTGAAAAGGCCAAAGCCTCATATGCGGCGAGCCGCTCATGAGAAAAATCTCGAAAGTTGAGGTCCTCGGTTTTGACGAGAGAGATCGGTCTTCAGAAAAACCAGCAAGCAGCAGAGGTTCTCACCAAAGAGTTGCGGCCAAGATTCAAGTGATTCGAAACAAGCAATGCCACAAAACCAACCACATAACGTTTTCAAGACTAACGATTATTTTCTTTGTTTGAAAAGTTGAAACAGGTGCTAATCTAAGCAACCGTGCAATAAGGAAGCAGGTGCAACCAAAAAGGGGAAATAGAAATGCGCAAGTGCTGAAACAGCTTTGCAGCAAGGAACCGACCAAAAGAGAAGTTTCCTCCAAATTTCTTTCTGCATTTTCTACTACTAAAAAAAATGAAAATTGAAAAGAATGATGAAAAAAAAGGAAAACAAAAAGAGAAGAAAAATTTCAAATCATGGTAGCATAGGGCCCCATTCCCTATGATATCCCCGGCATTAACCGTGGATCCTCCCTGGCATAACCCAAGGATCTTTTTCTTTTTATCCCAGCATAACCCGTGGACCTCCCTGGCTATAACCCAAGGATCTTTTTTCTTTATCCCGGGGCATAACCCTGTGGGACCTCCCTGAGCATAACCTAAGGACCTTTCTTTAAATCCCGCATAACCCGCGGACCTCCCTGGGCATAACCCAAGGACCTTTTTGCTTTTTATTCCCGGCATTAACCTCGTGGACACTCCCTGGCATAACCAAAGGACTTTCTTTTATCTCCGGCATTAACCCAAGCGACCTTTTTCTTTTATCCCGGCATAAACCCGGTGGACCTCCCTAGCATAACCCAAGGACCTTTTTCCTGTTTCTCCCGGCATTAAACCCGTGACCTCCCTGGCATAACCCAAGGACCTTTCTTCTTTTATCCGCATAACCCGTGGACCTCCCTGGATAACCCAGGACCACTTCCCAAGGACTTTTTTTCTTTTATCCCGGCATAACCCATGGACCTCCCTGGCATAAACCCAAGGACCTTTTTTTCTTTTTATCCCAGCATAACCCGGTGACATCCCTTAGCATAACCCAAGGGACCTTTTTCTTTTTATTTCCTGGCATAACCCGTGGACCTCCCTGCATGACCCAAGGATCTTTTTTTCTTTTATCCCGGCGTAACCCGTGGACCTCCCTTGGCATAACCCAAGGACCTTTCCTCCCTTTTTATCCCGGTATAACCCGGTGCGACCCCCCCCCCCCCCCCAGACCCCCCCCCCCCCCCCCCCCCACACCCCAACCCCCCATCCCTGTTGGCATAACCCAAATTGACCTTCTTTATCCCGCATAACCCGTGGGACCTTCCCTTGGCATTAACCCAATTGATTCTTTTTTTCTTTTATCCGGCATTAACCCGTGGACCTTCCCTGGCATAACCCAAAGGACCATTTTTTTTATCTCCAGCCCGTGGACCTCCCTGGCATTAACCCAAGGACCTTTTTCTTTTATCCCGGCATAACCCTGTGGACCTCCCTAGCATAAACCCAAGGATCTTTTTTTCTTTTATCCCGGCATAACCCGTGGACCTCCCTTTACATAAACCCAAGGATCCTTTTCTTTTATCCCGGCATAACCCGCGGACCTCCCTGGCATAAACCCAAGGACCTTTTTTGCCTTTTATCCCGGCATAACCCGTGACCTCCTTGGCATAACCCAAGGACTTTCTTTTTTATCTCCAGGCATAAAACCCAAGGACCTTTTTCTTTTATCCCGCATAACCCGTGACCTTCCCTAGCATAAAATTCCCAAGCGGACCTTTTTCCTGTCTCCTTCGGCATAACCCGTGCGGACCTCCCTTGCATAACCCAAGGAACTTTTTTCTTTTTATCCCGGCCATAAACCCATGGACCTCCCTGGCCATAACCCATAGGACCTTTTTTCTTTTATCCCAGCATAGCCCGGTGGAACATTCCTAGCATAACCCAAGGAACCTTTTTCTTTTTATTGCCCGGCATAACCCGTGGACTCCCTGGCTATGACCCCGAAGAATTCGTTTTTTTTTATCCGGCATTAACCCGTTGTTACCTCCCTGGGCATAACCCAAGGAACCTTTTCTCCCTTTTTATCCACGGTATCACCGTGGGACCTCCCTGGCATAACCAAGGACCTTTTTCCTTTTTATCCCGGCATAACCCGTGGACTCCGTGCATAACCCAAGGACCTTTTCTTTTATTCCACGGCATAAACCCAAGGACCTCCCTGCACTAACCCAAGGAAACCTTTTTCTTTTATCCCGGCATAACCCGTGGACCTCCCTGGCATAACCCAAGGACCCTTTTTTCTTCTTATCCCGGCATAACCCGCCGGACCTCCTGCATAACCAAGGACCTTTTCTTCTATCCCGGCATTAACCCGCGGGACCTCCCTTGGCATAACCCAATGATCCTTTTTCTTTTATCCCGCATAACCCGCGGATCTCCCTGGCATAACCCAAGGACATTTATTTCTTTTATCCGGCATAACCCGGGGACCTCCCTGTGGCATAACCAAAGGACCTTTTTCTTTATTCCCGGCATTAACCCGTTGGAGCTCCCTGCATAAAACCCAAGGACCTTTTTTCTTTTATCCCGCATTAACCCCGTGGACCCTTTCCCTGGCATAAACCCAAGGACGGCCTTTTTCTTTTTCCGGCATAACCCGGTCCAGTTTTTTCCAGCATATAACCCCTGGTAATTTAGCGGCCCTTCACTCCCTAGTTCCCAAGAAACATAATCCAATTTTTATGGCTTTCAATAAGAGATAGTTCTAGATTTGTGTTGCAAATTGACTCACGAAATTTTCCTGGTGAAAACTGGGGCAGAAAATTTCGTCTCGTTGTTTGTTTTTGGTGTCTGCGCAGGTTGACCTCGAGGCACAGGAATCCAAGGTGGCCGGAAAGAATGAGTCTCAGTCCAAAAATAAAGAAAGAAGGGATAAAGAACAAAAGAAGTGAATTCAAAAATGCTGAAGCGGACAAAGATGCGGACTTGGTCATGGTACAATTGAAGTCACAAGCTTCGCATGTCCCGTTTAGATCCCAAGCCTGGAAGAAAAGAATCAGCACTACAGCTGACGAGCACAAGATCCAGATCGGAGTTAACAGCAAGAACCAACTAAGACTTCAAGATCAAAACTTCAAGAGATTTATTAGATAGGAATCTTTAAACTCGTTATTAATAGCCTAGCTAGCTTAGCTTTTGATTTCTCCATTGGGTATATAAGAGGTCAGCATAGCAAGTAGCTAGCAGCAGCAGCAACAACAATGAAATCATAGCCTCCCGATAGTCCCAGCTACCAAAACTTCCAGAACTACACCTGACCTGATTCCTTTATAGCCAAGGATATGTAGGCAACCTCTGAAGCAAGGTTCGGATCAGACACTTTTTCAAAAAAATGCATTCTCATGGAGTTGCTAAGCAAGCAATCCCTCATAATTGCTCATTTGTTTATCTTTGCCTGAAAACCCTTCGTGTCTCCGGAGCAAAGAGCGGGCAAAGCTGTAGCACGTTGATTTTGCTCGCATGAATTTACTCCTACAGAATTCCCAAAATTAGAATTTTTCTTATTAGTTATTTTTTTTTTAGGAATTATTGCATAATTTTTCTTGTTTGTTTGCATTTTTGTGTGCATGTTTTAATTTTATTTAACCCCTTAAAAATAACAAAAATACATTGCATTTTTGCATTTAGGATCCAATATATTTTAGGATAAATTAGTTAATTAATGTTACAAAAATGAAAGAAAATAACAAAAAATTAGTTCATTTTTTGCATTTTTAAACTTTTTATAATTTTTTCGAATTTTTATAGTTTTCTTTTTAATTTTTAGGACTTTTATTAATTTTTGAGAAGCAATTAGTTTTATTAATTTTACGTTTTTAGAATATTAAATTTCAGATTTTATTATTAATTTGTAATTAACATTAATTTGAAAATAAAAAAAAAAACAAGAAGGAAAAGGTTTTTAATAAAAAGAAAGAATTTTTTTTTGGGCCAAAACCCACCTTGCAGACCCGGCCCAAATCCTCCAAAAAACCGGCCCAGACCCGTGCTTTACCCGCGTCCAAAGGTCCCCCACTACACAAACACTCCGTTTAGTTAACTTTTTTGATTCTCAGCCGTCGAGTTATATGATCAAACGGCTGAGAAGTGGGGATCATTTTAGCTATATATGTCCTAAACACCCCTTTACCCCCTTTCCCCCAAATAGTCTCTCACACAAACACCCTCAGAACCCCAAAACAACTCCGACCCACCGAAACACTCCGCCCTAACCACCGCTGGTCCGCCGCCCGCCGAAATCGCCCACGCGCGCGGCCGGCGGCCAACACGCCCAAAATTACACCACTGCCTCTCCTTGACCACCTCTTTCAAATCTCCAACTATCTTCCCTCGGAATCCCCCTGTATCTCTCCAAAAATGCCCATCCGAAGTTTGGAAACCCTAGCGCCGCCCTGTTTGCTCTGCGTGGCGGCGCATCCTCTGTTCACACCCAAACTAACACCAAATAACCCCCAAGCCATCACTCATCCAAAATACCCACTCCGTCTGCATCTCAAAACCATTCAGAACCTTTCGAAATTTTAAGATTGAGGCTCTTGCAGCCCTAAGTTTTTCCCAAAATGGTAAAGTCAGTGGTTAGTGTTTGAAGATTTGAAGCCGGAAGGGGTTTTATGCATGTGTTTTCATTTGAGAACACGCTGATTAAAACCCATTTCGGTCAAAATCGGAGAGGTTACTGAGGTCTGTTCAAAACAACCATCCGCCTATCATGCTTTGGGTATTCGGCTTTTCTTTCCTCTTCGTTTCTTTATTTTGATTCTCTTTTCCTCGTCTCCTTTTTTTCTCTTTCTCTTTTCTTGCTTTTTTTTTGTTTCATTTGACCATTTAGTAAAATTAGATGGCATGAACTTGTTGAGTAATTTTTGTTTCGCTTATGTCAAACGAACTTAGGGGTCAATTCTGTTATGTTAATTTTGTATTTTTTGATCGGTTTGTTTTTGTTTTCAGAAGTGGCCCAATTCTAATTAGTCAGACACCAATGATTCAATTGGTTGCTTTCTTATATTGTCATTAGCTTTTGTAGGTTTGGGCCATAAAATTGCAGGCTTTGAATACTCATTGGACTTGGTTTTAAAAATCAGCTTTTGGGCCTGGTGAGTCATTGTGCCTGATTCAAAAGAAGCCCGTTTTGTTTTGCGCCCAGGGGATTTTTCCATAAGTGTAAAAACAAGTGGTAACTAAGGAGGTAAAATTTGCGGTTAATTCAGCTAAGGGAATCTTGCAATAACCACCTGAAGAAGCTTCTTAGAAGCTGAAAAACAGACTTTGCTTTGGCAAGCAAGTCAGTAATTCAAGGAATTTAAGCAAAAATGAAAATTCACAAAGCGGACTCCAAATGCAAAATGAGCACTTTAAGGCTGCCCTTAATGCTTGCACTATAAAAGGCATTTGCCTAAGGAAGCTTCAATTGAGAATTTTAGAGAGCTAAAAAATCCAAAAAAGCAAGGCGGCTGAAATTTCCAGTAAAAACACTTCCATTTCGTTTTCTTGGTGATTTCCTGAAGTTTTCTAATCCGGAAGCATTTTTTCTGGTTCATTTTGGGCTAAAATGGTTGAAATTTGGTTTGAAAGCTTGGTGTTAAAGTTCAAGCTTTGCGTCTACTGTTCGCATTGGTTTGCGTTTTTTGAATTGTTTTCAAATTACTTTTCTGGGTTCTTGCTGGTGCTGACTCTTGATACTGCCCTGCTGATACCTCATTTTCTGCTTTTGTTTTCATAATTCCAGGGTACATTCTCTTGAATTCTGCTGGATGTATGTTTCATAATGAAGATGAAACGTTGAACGTTTGAAAGCATGGCTCCGAATTGTGTATGTTTATTTAATTTTTTTTTCATTGATGTTTATACGCATTGGTCACTTGATTCAATTGTAGATTTAGTTATTTTCAGTTTGATTAGCTAAGTTTTTGTGTTTCTAGTTGAAGCTCTTGCACTGTTGGAGTTGTTCACCGATTAGAATATAGTAGATTGATAGAGTCTTGAAGAGTTTCTTTTTAAGCATGATGTATTGAGATGTATTAATTTAAACCTCTTTGTTACTTGGCAAGTTACATTTCGTTTTTTTTTAGAATCGCTTGGAATAAAAATTTCCAAAACATGAAAATTGAGTTGTAAAAGAAGCATTGTTGATCTGTTGCATGAATTATTCTCAATCTGCGATAGAGTAATTCATTGTAACAATTATCTTAGAAGCTGGCTTCAATTCAAATGAACATTTAAGTTGTTGTGTTAAGTGTCCACAGTTAGCCTAATGGGTTTGGCAAAAATATAAAAACCCCCCTTACTCTTGTTTACATCGCATTTTCTTAGGGCCTATCTCAGTTTGTTTTTGCTGTGTTAGTTAATGTTTTCCTTCTTCGTGTTTGCTCAGTTGCGTCAGCAGTGTTATTCCTGTTGCCACATTCTAAATATTGTGTTCCTTTTTTTGTCACATGGGTTTCGATCCGCAACCCACTCAACACTCGGACTCGAGCACCTCATCAGAAATGGGCCTGCTTTGAGTTCCCCAAATCTTAAGCAATGCGTTTAATTCTTCATTTGGCATGCGTTTGGCATTTGGATTTGCTTCTCAACTTGTGGCATTGTGGAGACTCAACACCGAGTCATTTCACTCAGAATCAGCGAGTTTATGAGTTTTGGGCTCACATCTTGGGCCCAGCGTGACAGTCTCTTTCGAATGTTGGACTCGGATTACTTTCTCTCTTCATTGTGCCAGGTGCGTTTATTTGTGCCTGGATCGGCCCCTTTGCTTAAAATAATTAACTATTTTCCCATGTAAACCTTAGTTAGTTTAAATAAAGCTCTTTAATTACATTAGTATTTGATTAATCAGACTTTTTAACTTAGTTGGAGGTGACCCGTAGTAATAACACAAAATTGGTCATGGCCCTCCGAATTTTAGTTTGAATACCCTTAAAAATGGAATTGAGGTGCGGTCGCGCCAAATAAAACCCAAATGTGTGGCCCTCCCTTAATTATTTTCTTTTAAAATCCTTAGACTTTGAGGCGGTGCCATTTTAGCAAATTTTCCGTGGCCCTCGCAAAGCTTAAACGCGTAGTTGCTTTAGGCGGTTATTTTAATAATGTTACTTTCCCTAAACTCGGCGTGCGCATCTTATGTGACCCAAAATTCAAAATCTCAACGTTAGATAAAATGTGTTGCGGACTGCGGGTGGCATTTATGTGACGTTGGTTCAAGACATATTTTAAATGACGTTGCAATTTCTTAAATAATGAAATAAAGCGGTTTAAAGTTTTAAAATTGCACCATAGGTTAGCAACATATATTAAAATCAGTTAATGCGCCATATTATAATAGTTTTAAGCGACCGTTTGCTAAGGGGGGAAAAACCAAACGGAAAATCCGGGGTGTGCCTAACACCTTATCCTCTCGGGTTAGCAGAATTCCTTATTAGAATTTTCTGGGTTCGCAGACTTCAAAAAAGGAAAGTCGAAATTTTCTCGATTTGGGATTTGAAATAAACCGGTGGACTTGGGACACCAATTTAAAAAATAACGCCAAGTGCGCGACTCTGAATAAATAAATAAATAATCCCATTTTTTCGAATTAATGTCACTTTAATTGGAAAAAACTCCCTATATATACCTTCGGGGGACTGTTGTAAAAAGGAGGTTTGACAACAAGCAGCTAAGGGGAGAAAGTAGCCCGATTGTTTCAACGAGGTCACCTTCTGAGGAATTCTTAGTGATCGGGCCAAGAAACACTTCAAAAACAGTGGATTCTAACAACAAACGAGCAGGAATAAGCCATAACACATGATTCACATGATCGTTGGATGCGGGTCGATATTCCTCATGGTCCAGTATTTAAACGCCCAAGGTTGTCGATCACAAGGGAAAATGGATACAAGACTTACCTTACAAAAAGGGACCTTGTCTTTCAATGACGAGGATGCGAAAGGATTCGAACAACCTCATAATGACCATGGTAAAATATCTGTTCCTTATGAATAAAATTTCAAGTTCTCTCTCCT